>NC_087062.1:15215261-15290963 GCF_963678635.1 Symsagittifera roscoffensis | reverse complement strand
GTCCTAAAAAGATAAGATTTTTCAATATCTTATTCACTCATAACAGGTTTTGTCTTCGTCGAATTAGACTGTTAAATTTTTCTCAATTTTTTCTACGGTTTTGAAAAAAAACAACGTTTTTGACTGGTTAAAAATAATACAAACAACTTTTTCTATAGATCTTTGTTTTTGCGTTTTACAAAACTTAGTATTATCTAAAGCTATTTCATCTTTTTGTTTTCTCATCGATCATCCGCTAGACCTCCGATTCTGCTGGCGGCTCTTCTTCCATTTCCGACTGCGGTTCGGCGCCCTCTCCACCTCCTCCGGCAGCTTCTTTGGGGGGTTCGGGCCGTCTTATCCTTCGACCCAATATCTTTCGCTCCATGTTCTTTGTTGAAGTTGTCGTGCATAAGAGCGACTGTTGGTCCAAACTGGCTAAAACTGGATCGTCCGGTCTGCACTTGAGGTTGACTTATTGGCGTCTGCTGGTTGTTGAAACTCTGTTTGCTTCCCTGAGATGGGAGATCCCTTTGTGTATAGCTATGTTTAGGCGGCATACCCCCACTTTGTTGATTACCACCCTGGTTCTGCGGGGGTTCTCTCTGGCTAACTGATCCACCCGACGGTCTGGTGTTGTTGCCGGTGGGTGGCGGCTGCTGGCGCGTCTCTGTAACTGCCGGCGTTTTTGGATCTAGTTGGTATTGAGGGTAGCTGGTACACACTAGTGTCACTCTGCTGCATTCCTTGACCTTGAAAAATTTTAAAATAATCTTGACCAGGCTCTTTTCTTTACAAAGTGCAAAAACGATCACTTCTGTTTCCTAACTATACCTTGGTTCAAAAAAAATGGCCGCGGCAATATTTTTGAAAAATGCGTATAGCTCGAAAGCGGCAAATTTTGGCAAAATGTGGCAAAAATAAAAAAGAAAGAAGTTGAACAGACTTTGTCGCCGTGTGAATCAATTGACAGGTACTTAGCTAATGAAAATGCTACACATCATTCTTCAACACAAAATTTTGAAATGCAAGCGAAACGCGATTTACTTGAATTTCTCTATGTCAACGACTCCAAACAACGTGAATATCTGTCGAAACGGGTGAAAATGCCACCGCGTAGTTTCCGACGTAACATGAAAATCTTGGAAGAAAAGGGAACCTTGGAAAGAAAGAAAGGAAGCGGCCGACCTCTCCAAATTTCTGGCAATGAGAAAAAACGCTTATGTCAAATTGCGCTTAAATCTCCGTCGGCATCAACTCAAAATGTCTGTGATCGTTATAACGAGTTAGCTAGGACATCCGTCAGTAAATCCACAGTTTTCGAGCTCTGAAATCGTCCGGCGTGCAGAAAAAGACTGCAAAAATCATCCCGAATATCACACCGGTCCATGAGCAAAAAAGAATCGAATTTTGCAGAACATGGAAGAACTTCAATTTCGGAGAAACCTGGCTTTCTGACGAGTGCATGTTCCAACTTCATCGGAATAAAATCAAGCTTTGGAGTACTGCGAAATTGTTGGTGACTTTATTCCTTACGCCACTGCATTATTTCCCGATGGCTGGATACTAGAGCAGGACGGCGCCACACCCCATACTTCCCGACAAACTAAAGATTTTTTTGCCGAAAATTCGGTACAATTTTTGCAGTGGCCACCCAATTCTCCAGATATTAATCCAGTGGAAAATGTGTGGATGATGCTTAAATCCTTTGTTGAGAAGAAAAATCCGAAAACAAAAGACGAACTAATTCAGTATGTTCAAGAATCTCAACATGTAATTTTGCCAGCGGTAAGAAAAAATTTGATGGGTTCTATCCCGACGCGTTTGGGCCAGTGTCTTGAAAACGAAGGAAAATTTGTGGAGAAATGGACTGGGACTGAATAGGCAAGACAAAGACGCAACAGACTCATATTTTCTTATATTATTTTGTTTGCTCAATGCTTAGAAAAATATATTATTTCAGCGGCCACTTTTTTTGAACCAAGGTATAGAACATTTAAACATAAATTAGCTTCATATGGAAATTGAGCTGCAAAAACGAATGTTTAAAAGAGTCCAATTCATGAAGGATGGTTGAAGGGGTGATGGGTAAAGATTGTGTTGATTCCTTTCGATTAAAGAACCAGATGAACCTTACTGACCTGAGGGCGCTCTGGGTGACCCCATGTACTCCTTCAATTCCTCATTGACCCTGTTGTTTTCCAATTGGTTCATTTTCTGCTGCTCCCCCATAAAGTACTGGAAGGGTTCTTGCTCCTTGTCCTCCTCTATCGCCCCGTCTGGGATCCTCTGGGGTTTGTCTCTGTACGGGTAGCCGTCTTCTGATGGATACTCGGTTGCCTGCACATAATATTGACTTTTAGATTACATTAGTCGGGAATGTTTTTTGTATTTTGAAAAAATAAGAGAGAGTCAAAATTTTTCTTGAAAATAAGTGCAAGATATGCGTATAGTTTCAAAAAAACTATAAAGCCAGCTTTTGGGCAAACTTTTCTTTTTTTGTATTTTCTGAAATTAAAAGTGATACTTGTTTCCGATTGGAGCTTGTAATAAAAAGTTAGAAAACCAATATTAATTTTAACTAAATTAACATGAAGAATCATTGCCAGCTTGATGGTGCTTAAAATATAGTGACCTGGACGACTTCGTTGTAGTCCATGATGAGTTGAACCAAGTCCTCCCTAGCCTCGGGGAACTCGCCCTCCTCCATGCCCTCGGAGACAAAGTGGTGCACGAAGGCCCTTTTGCAGAACATCATGTCGAACTTGGTGGTGATCTTCTCGAATGTGCGGCTGATTGCCGAAGTGTTGGCCAGCATCACTGCCGACCGCTTAGTGGCTGCCAGGTCTGATCCAGGCACTCGGGTCGCAGGCTGGTGGTTGATGCCTGGAACATTTGTATTTGCCAAATTCATGTTTAATATCAAGTTTTTTGTGTGAAAAAGAAGTAAATATAAGAACGCAAAAATTGTCTTTGGATAAATTTTGGGGCATAGTTTTGATTATAGAACAATACAGTTAGTTTTGAATATTTTGCCGGCGCTAAGTTTTTTTTGTTTAATTGTAAAAGAAATACCCATATAAGCTCACTACTCAAATGTCAATTGCAACAATTCCAAACTGACCAATTTTGAATCCGGTGGGACACCAGTCGACGAAGCAGACCTCACGGAGGGTCTTGAGGTATCGGATGCTTGCATTGACATCTTTAGGCACCACATCCCCCCTGTAGAGCAGAGTGATGGCCATGTACTTCTGGTCTCTCAAGTCCATCTTCACCATGTGGTTCTTCTCACTGAAGCACTGCTTTGTAATCTCAAATGTCGTGTTGTCCTCGTGCTCAACCTACAAATCAATTATAATGTTGTTAATAGTGACTTTTTTTTACTATTAAGGGCCAGACTAAAAACTATACACCTCGTATTATTTTTTTAAAGCTATTCCAAGTCATGGCTGTTTAGTGATTAGACAAAATTTAAGAATTTCACAGTAGTGTTTACAAATAACGGCCTTTTTTAGGAGAGACAAAAAAGAACGTTGCACAAAAAAATCTATAATAAGATGGCAAGTTCTATAAAGTTTGATTCAAAAATAAAAAGGCATAAATTTTAAACTAAGTTCAGTTTAACAGGATTTTGTCATACAAAATGCACGCATCGAGCTATGAAAAAATTGATTTCAGGTACACCTGATAAAAAATTATTTTAAATGTTACCTGAGACTCTGGGACGATGGGCGAGTAAGTGACACTTGGGAAATGAATTCTCGGATAAGGCACCAGGTTTGTCTGGAACTCCGTCAAGTCCACATTCAGAGGACCCTCAAATCTGAAGAAAATTTATATATATGCTTTTACATATTCGTAAGCGGCTAATAACTTTACTGAAATTAAGTGCATTGTTTACTTGAACTAGTAAATGGGTCAAACTTGTTCATGGTGCCCCTAACTAACCGATGCTCAAATGATTGAAAGTTTTTTTTTCAATCACGACTGCTCATTGCCTTATCTTCCCATACTTCTTTAAAAAATCGCATATCTTCTATAAAAAAGAGCTGTTTTGAAATTAAAAAAAACGGTTGTTTCATATGAGCCTCAGTTAGATAAGAGCACGTTCGACCGGCTTAACTTTTAACTAATTTAAGAAATGCCAGGACATTTATATGCCAGAAAAACAATTATAATCAAATCAAGGACTAGGCTAAATGCGACGTACCTGAGGGAGCAAGTGACGGCACTGATGACCTGTGCAATTAGCCGATTGATGTTGGTGTAGGTCGGTCTCTGCACGAACAGTCTCTGTCGGCAGATCTCGTAGGCGGCCTCGTTGTCAATCGAGAAGGCCACGTCCGAATTCTCAAGAGCAGCATGTGTGCAAAGTACACTGAAAGAAAATTATAATGATAATGTCAATAAGTTGTTTAATAATTTTTTAGAAGTAGTTATCAGTCCAAAACAGATTATAGTCACAAGTATGTGACACAGAAATTCACTGTTTCAATTTCACAAATGTGTAAAACTTAGGGAATCACCATAATCCGAGCACCATAAACTATTGTTAGCACCACAAACCAATCCGATCACCACAAACCAATGTTAATGAAGTTTTTTTTAAAAGGAAATGCAATTAAACTTCTTGCCCTGTGTTAATTGAGTTTCATTATATAATCATTTTTGGGCGTCATTGATATTTTCTTAAAGCATCATTTTTTGATGTTCAGAATAACTATTTGCAAGATCGTTTGAACTTGAATCAAAACAAAAATTTGAAAAATTAGCAAACATTCTCACAAAAATAATTGAACATAATGAATAATCAAGAGAACTATTTTTCAAGAAAAAACGGTGTTTTCTGTAAGATATGCAAACAATGAGGCTCACCTGTTGTAGGGTTCGACCACCCCCGTGGACAGCTGTGGGGAGGGGTAGATGGGGAACTGCAGCTTGCTCTTCTTCCCAAACTCATTCGTGATCTGTTCCAGAAGGAGTGAGGTCAGTCCACTGCCTGTGCCTCCCCCGTAGCTGTGGAACACCACAAAGCCCTGCATCCCGTCACACTCGTCCGCCACCTAAAAGAAAAAGGAGAGGAAAAAAACAACACGCGACTCCACGGGTCTTAGTTGTCACTTTATGTTTCGGCCGTCTGGACCGAAACTCGGTAAGTTTCGACTATCTCCGACAAAGTTTGGTTTTTTTCTACGGTCTTGACCAAATTTGAGCATTCTCTGACTGTTTCAGACAAAAAAATGTGCTTGGCCGTGTTCGACTTAAGCAAGGTATGTTTCAACCAAAAGAAGTGCGATAGACTGTGATCGACCCAAGTAGGATATGTTTCGACTGTCTCGGTCGCAAAAATTGTGCTTTACTGTGCTGTGCTCTTCAAGGCATATATGTTTCGGCTTTGTATAGGCCTTCTCGTGGCGGTCCTGTTTATAATCAGCAAAAACGCTGGTCTAGCTAACTGCACATTTAAACAAGGATAATCGGTTGCTTAGCAAAGAGCGGACAATCTTTCGACCACATTCATAACAAAAACTATAAGCAAAAAATATCGATTCTTTTCTGCACATTAGTGTCATTACCAGGCCAAACAGTGTAATTTGTGAATTGTAAGCGGATTCCGCAACAAGGACACTCTCTTTGAACTTTCTTTGTTTTTTCGTCCTATTTGATTGTTTTTTTCCGATCCGACAAGATTTTAACATGTATGAAGACAGCCTCTTGATTCCAGTTACTTAGCTAGACACACCATATTGTGCGCCTATCCTGTGCTTAGTCTGGACTCGTAATGATCGTTTTTAGCGCGGAGTGTGGTTTGAGAACTATTCAAACGCATACATGCTCTGTGAATAAAACGTAATTGTCAACATTTGCCTTCTAAAATTGACAAACAAAAAATGGAAAAAAAAATTTCAAAATTTAAAACCTATCATTTTTATTAGTTAAAACTTTTTTTTCCAACAAAAAAAAAACAATTTAAATCCAAACTTTGATTTTTTCTCTAGTATATTCACCTTTTCTTTAGCTTTAGGTTCTAAATTTTTTTATTTTTTCCTCGCACGCCAACTAAAGTATAGAGAGACATGTATTTAGCATATTATACACTAATAATGAAACCAGTTGACTTAATTCAAGTCGTTTTGGAACATTTTATTCTGCAACTTACGCGTGTTATAAGAGCCCAATATATCAAATTGCAAATTGGTCAAGTTAGCGAAATTCAAACCCCGGTAATTTTACCAGTAATATTCACAGATGCATTTTTTACTCTTGAGCTCCGGTAAACTGTATGCGTCTTTTTTTACTTTGCCTCAAATTTCATATTTTACAATTTTATAAATTTCTCAAATGTTTTAATAGCTAAATGTGTTATGTTACAAAGCAATGTATGAAAAAAAATTGTTCACAACATTAAGTTTTAAGTTTGTTCACCTTGCAAAAATCATGGCTGATCAAGTCGCTGATCAAAAATTAAAAGCAACTACGCTGATCCGAGTTAAAACACAAAGTGGAAAATAACCCCACATTTTTTAGATGCTATTAGGAAATTTGTTCCAAAACGCATTGTTTTAAGACAAAAATTGACTTAAAAAATACCCCACGCAATAAGAAAGAACAACAGATTATTAAAAGAAACAAATAATAGGAAGCGTTCAGACTTTTTCCAATTTTTCCGCTTTAATACACTTGCGATAGCAAGTATCCTGCAACCGGGTACAAGACTGTTTTCTTGTTAACTACTTTGTTTATTTTGTTGTGTACTCTCTTCATTGGACTCATCTAGTCTCAGTACCTGGACGCCTCTGTTGGCAATTAAATTAACGCAATTAATACATTTTGTGCATATTAGCATGTTAAATATCCATTTTATTCAAAAATTGTTTTCATGTTAGTTGTATTTTCACCAAATCGTTCTGTTCAAATTTCATTTTTTCTTTTTTTTTCTTTTCTTATTTTCGGTTGAATAGTTTTTGAACCAAACAAACATACATGGCTTTGTGGCCTCATTTTGCATCTTTTGCGTGCCTATGTTCAGGGTGAGAAGCGCTCAAAAACTTGTTATCAACCTTTTTGAAATTTTTTGGCTTAAAAGATTTCTGCTCAGCTGTTTTCAATTATTTTTTCAATTAGTTGTTTTCATTTTGATTTATCTATTTTTTGAGTTTTTCATTTCTGCTCTTTTTGCTTCCCCCCCCACCTGCAAAATTTTATCTGTAAAAATTATGTTCACTTTGTTCAATTGTTATGAAAATTAACATACGGACTAATTAGGTTATGACAAACATATTTGGTCTTCATAATTAACCTTGTAAAACCACCCGTTACACAATAAAATTCATGTTCGTGTGAGGTGGGGGGAAAAGGAAAAAGAGCCTTCATTCCTTTTGTTATAATTTTAAAAATTTTTCTCAGCTTTTTGTATGATATTGCAACTGGTGCAAAACTCCGTCTTCCCTCTGTGCTTATTTCGCAGTCGAACTCTAAGATAATTACAGTTCTTAAGAGATTTTTTCAATTAATTCAATACATATGTTTCTTGTAAAACTAATTGCATCAGATCATTTAATGTTAGTCGTTTGTTTAAGACAGCTAGAGTAAAGCCAATTAACTTTTGATTATGTTAAGCCTAGTATAAGAACAATAAAAAGTGTGTAATAATTTTCAGTTAACTTAATAGAGTTGGGAAAAAAATTACTCAAACAAAGTTAATTGATTGTTGTGTCAATCTGCCTACCCTTGTAACCAAATTGAAAAAATTATAATTTTGATTTTTATGTGCCTCATTATTTTCAGCAGTTTTGTTGAGCTGCAGGAAAGATTGGAAATTGAACCGCAGGCTGTTTTTCAACCCACCTATTAATTTCAATTTAAAAAAAAACGACTTTATATTGTCATAATGCCATAAAACGTAGCATGTTGAGCAAACCAACAATGGTGAACAGGTTGTTTTTCTTCTTACATTTTTTTTGTAAAATCAAAAGTATAGCCATAATAACAGGTCAAATAAAAATTATGAATAACCTTTTCCCTCCCCACCGCACCCAAGCATCAATTTTATGTTGTAACGAGTGATTTAGAAGGTTAATCATGAAAACTAAATGTGTTTTTCATGTCTTTATTAGTTCGCGTGCCAATTTTCATAACTTTTGAACGATGGAACGAAATTTCATTAGTAAAAATTTTGAGGTGGCGGAAAAGAAAAAGAGCCTTTAGAAGTCACAAGTAACCTAACACCCTTGGTTGAATCTGCCTACCCTTGTAACCAAATTGAAAAAATTATAATTTTGATTTTTATGTGCCTCATTATTTTCAGCAGTTTTGTTGAGTTGCAGGAAAGATTGAAAATTGAACAGCAGGCTGTTTTTCAACCCACCTTTTAATTTCAATTCTAAAAAAAAACTACTTTATATTGTCATAATGCCATAAAACGTAGCATGTTGAGCAAACCAACAATGGTGAACAGGTTGTTTTTCTTCTTACATTTTTTTGTAAAATCAAAAGTATAGCCATAATAACAGGTCAAATAAAAATTATGAATAACCTTTTCCCTCCCCACCGCACCCAAGCATCAATTTTATGTTGTAACGAGTGATTTAGAAGGTTAATCATGAAAACTAAATGTGTTTTTCATGTCTTTATTAGTTCGCGTGCCAATTTTCATAACTTTTGAACGATGGAACGAAATTTCATTAGTAAAAATTTTGAGGTGGCGGAAAAGAAAAAGAGCCTTTAGAAGTCACAAGTAACCTAACACCCTTGGTTGAATCTGCCTACCCTTGTAACCAAATTGAAAAAATTATAATTTTGATTTTTATGTGCCTCATTATTTTCAGCAGTTTTGTTGAGTTGCAGGAAAGATTGAAAATTGAACAGCAGGCTGTTTTTCAACCCACCTTTTAATTTCAATTCTAAAAAAAACGACTTTATATTGTCATAATGCCATAAAACGTAGCATGTTGAGCAAACCAACAATGGTGAACAGGTTGTTTTTCTTCTTACATTTTTTTGTAAAATCAAAAGTATAGCCATAATAACAGGTCAAATAAAAATTATGAATAACCTTTTCCCTCCCCACCGCACCCAAGCATCAAGTTTATGTTGTAACGAGTGATTTAGAAGGTTAATCATGAAAACTAAATGTGTTTTTCATGTCTTTATTAGTTCGCGTGCCAATTTTCATAACTTTTGAACGATGGAACGAAATTTCATTAGTAAAAAATTTTGAGGTGGCGGAAAAGAAAAAGAGCCTTTAGAAGTCACAAGTAACCTAACACACTAGCCTTCTAAATTATGGAAATTAGTATAAGAGTGAAAAAAAGACCAAAGTTTTCCGATACAGATAAACTTTTGTCAACTTTTTCGTTATTTCATTTTTGAATTCATATCAATTTTAAAAGCTTTTCAAAAGATGGCATTCTCGATTCTTCTATAAGATTTTTTTTGGTTGCTGACTGCGACGTTAAAAAGAACCACTACTCTTTTGGTTCTTTGCGTTTTCGAGTTTTGAGGAGACAGTAAGGTTGCTTATTAACCATGAAAATTTTAATACAACAACGACAACAGCCGCAATTCGTTGCAATAGTACAAAAACAATATCAAAATGAAAACTTTATAAAAAAAACTGCCTTTCATTTGGCCTCAAATAGAGTCTGGTAAAAAAATGTTTGCAAACTATGAATTTTAGGCAGATAAAATTAAATTTCAAATCTTAAACATTGAGTCGTGCATCGAATTAAAAATACAAATTTGTTTGACTCAATTCAATTAGGAACAGTTTTATGGTTGGTGCCGGATAGTGCGCCATGCATAATTAATGCGCGTTAGTTTTTCAGCATAAAAGTATAGAACGAGCAGTTTTGTTGGGCTGGTTCTACAGCCATCGTAAAATCAGGTTAAAATAGTGGTGAGCATTAATTCAAGTTGTATATGGAATTATTGACGCCAATTCTTTGCCTCAATTCAATTTGGAACCGTGCTTAATTTTTATTAGTAGGCAAACGGGCAGTTTAGATAGGCTCGTTCGGAGGAACGGTCAGAGGAATTTTGCGCTTAACTTTCAGTATTAGGCAAGCGAGCATACAGACTCGTTCAGAGGAACCTGATAGTCAGGATATTTTAATGGTTTGCGCGCCCGGTGGGGCTCACGAAGATATAGCAATCGATCTCCCAAGGTAGCAATAAATGTTTTGGAAATTATTTTAAACATAATATCCACCGTGAACCAATACATTTCTCACTTACTTCGAAAGTCGGAACAAAAACGTTTTCGAAATGTGCGTAAATGTTTTATAAGATAAATATATTTTTTTTATTTCAAACGCGCGAATCAAAAACTTAGTTTGTGAGTTTAGGTGGTAAATTTCAAATGTTGAACATAGGGTGCGCTTTTGAGTTTCCCATTGTTCTGGTTCATAAAACAATTTGAATTTAGAAGTTTTGCTTGACTTGTCCGCTTACTCCAACTGTTGAAGTTTAACACGCCAAAACCTAGTGTTTTTAGCAGAGTTTTGAATATAATTTTAGAAGGTTTATAAAGAACTAAAAATAGGCCAAACATCTGACTAGCATTGTTGTACAAATATGGGTTGTTTTTGGTTATACCCTCTAAATGCTTATGAATGAAAAAGAAAAATTTGATTACAAAATTGGAATAATATTACTGCGGAAAATTGCAATAAACTGAAATGAACGGCAATTCAAAAGGCATTTGGACTCATGTTTGTAAAATTTATTTAAAGAAAAAGGCAAAAAAAAACAGGAAAAGGACCTGTTTGAAGCTAAATTAGATGAAATTGCCTCATTTCGGCTTGCACCATATTGATAGCCAGCATTTCTTCCTTGTTGATTTCGACTCTTTTTTACTAATTCACTAATGGAGAAAATTATGCGCAATTTCACAGTTTTGTCTTCTCTAAAATGCCAATTTTTATGTTTATTATGGACAACATTTACTTTCAGCAAAAGTTTTACCTGGACAATGAGAAAATCATCAACGCTACCATCTATGAAAGAATCAATATTTGATTTCAAAGACTTTCCAGAGTAATTTGTGTCTGAAAACGCCAGTTTCCATACCTGCACTAAGTTTTTCAATCCGAGTGAAAAAAAAAAGTAACAGCCGAGTTTAGTGGAACTTTCACACTGATTATCTCAATTTTCTCACTGAGAAAGTTTCATGGGGCTTGAACAATTTTTTTACTCATCTTAGTCGAGAAAGTGTTCACTCCGATCCAAAACCTAGTGCAGATGAGGAAAACTGCGTGCTCAGACCCGGATTACACTGGAAAGTCTTTGTTATCAAATAGTGGGCTCTTTTTCCTCCCCCCCCCCCCCCCCCCACCTGCAGTTTTTCTTGATTAAAATTACTGTTCACATAGTCCGATTGTCATGAAAATTGACATGCTGATAAATTAAGTCATGACAACATATTTGGTCTTCATAATTAACCTTGTAAAACTACTCATTAGACCATAAAATTGATGCTTGTGTGAGGTGGGGGGAAAAGGAAAAAGAGCCAAATAATGATATTTTCATAGATGGCAGCTCGGATGGATGAATTTCTCATGGTCTATGTGAAACTTTTGCTGAAAACCTAATTAAATGTTGTCCAAAAAGGACATACAAAAACGGTGTTTTAGAGAATAAAAACGTAAATTTGGGTTTAATTTTGTCCACCAGTGTAGCTTTTTAGTGATATATAGTTATCAATACCTTTCTGAGAGAATCCATGCAAATATCTCCCATGTCTCGGCCTATAGTGTACTTCCCCCTCGCATAGTTATTGGCCGCATCCTCCTTCCCGCTCAGCAGCCGAGTTGGGTGGAACAGCCTCGAGTAAGCCCCCGTTCGGATCTCGTCTACCACCGTCGGCTCGGTGTCAATGAAAATAGCTCTCGGCACGAACTTGTCACACGAGTTCTGGTGGAAAAACGTCTGAAACGCCGTCTCGTTTCGAGTCGTCACTGACTCTCGGCTCATAAACTCGGCGAAGGCGGGGTCCATAGTCGCGTCGGGTTTGATGCCATGCTCTAGGCAGTACAATTCCCAGCACGCCATTCCTATTTGAGAGCCACATTGTCCCAAGTGAAGTGAAATGATTTCACGCATCCTGACCCGTACGTAAACTCCGCGCCAATCCGATCTGGTTTTATATAACTAGATAACTTCTTTTAAAATTTCTTTTCAGACTTGGTACTTATTTCACGGCACGTGCAAAATTATCAAAAAAGACGAATTGCGTTCTTTGCGGAACCGACGGTAACAAACCCGCATTTTTGACTTCTGACTTCGATTATGTCGCTGTGTAATAAATGCAGTTTGCAGTGTAATTCCGGGAAGACAAATCAGCTCAACGCTAATCAGTGTCGAACATGAAGAACGGATCTACAGATTCAAATACTTGAAAAAAATTTATCAACCGGTTTCTGGGTGTCTCAATTTGATTTACCGGCTCTTTTTCCTTCGCCCCCCCCCACCTGCAAATTTTTACATGTAAATTTGTTGATCACATTGTCCGATTGTAATGAAAAATTACATACGGACTAATAAAGCCACGACAAACATATTTGGTCTTCATACTCAACCTCTTAAAACCACTCGTTACAGATATATATTGAAGCTCGTGTGAGGTGGGGGGGGGGGGGGGGGGGGCTGAAGGAAAAAGAGCCGATTTACCAAACTCTTTTCCAGTGTCCGACCCTCGTAAAAGTACCAAATAAAACTGTTCAAAAATTGTTCACACGGCTTTCTGTCTGTAAGAAATGTAAAAACTTGTTTACCTGTTCGCCCTGACACGTTTAACGCAGTTTATGACATTAAAAAAATTTTAAAAAGACTTTCATATCTTTGAATACAGTTGTTCTCCTACTGGATAAACTTCAAGAACTAATCTATCTAGACTAGGCGATATAAGAGTAAGATTAAGATTGGTATTAGACTAAGAAATTGCACGAATCTATCCGGCCGAACGTAAGATAGCGTGACGAACAGACGGTGTACCTTATCTGAAATTACTCTATAAATACATGCCAAAGGTCATAACACAACTGGTGCGACCAAATGTCTCGAACAAGACCTTAACTGACTTAGAATTAGACAATAGAACTTAGAATTTGACAATTGCAAGATTGCAAAAATGTTAGACGGAATGGAAAATTTAACAGAAGTGTCTCTACGTCTCAATAAATCTACGCCAATGTTCCGAACAAAACAAGAAACACCAGGTATTGCCAGAAGACCAAGATCAAGGCGCGAACAACGATCAGAAAACGGACCACTTTACTACATGATAGTTCGACGGAAACCGGAACAAATTTTTGTATTTAGAATACTTTATGCAGTAAGTTTAAATTTTCATTTACTGACATGAAAATTATTTGAAGACTATCTATACAATAATGAATGATAAAAAGAGCACAAGTCGCTTCCCCCAAAATCTGCAGAAAATCAAAACTTTTGAATAAACAATTTATTGATTAAAAAAATACAAAAACTAGTTATTATTAAAATTCAATGTTAGTTTCACGAATTAACACACATAAATTTGCTCATCTCAGCTTCATTACCAAAAACATTGCAGCATAAACGAGAAAAACTAACATCATCTGAAAAAAAAACCTTTAAATTTTCTTAAACTTTTACATAAAAACTTATCAAGGCTTATTTTTGCTTTTCTATAATTCACTTCTTGTCATAAACAGATCATCAAGGCTTTCATTGGATCTTTAAATTCAATTAAAACTAAAGTTATCTTACTCAAATACTGATCATCAAGGCTTTCCTTAGATCAAATTAGAACAATTTTGTTCTCCCCATCCCATAGTTTTAAAAATGTCTAAGGACCTCAAATGTCGACTCACTTCCCAACCCTTATAAACTACCCAGGACTAATAAAAGTATTTGAGAAACTAACAATTTTAATTAAATTAGACGGTGAAGAACCTCGGTTACTCATCCTTCCCTTGAGCCCCCTCTTACCTGACCCGGGATATTACCTAAACTTAGGAAGTTTAAAATAGTATCTAACGAACTATTTGTGTTCTAATTATACCTGAACTTTGTGGATCGATTTACTATTCTCCAACACTTGGTCACAATCACTACCCCTAATTAAGATTAAGTAAGTTAACACCTTAACTTATATTAGCCAGTAGAAAATAAAAATCATTCTCAGGAATCGATATATACTTTTCTCTCCAACCCTGAAATACATGACCCAAGTTAGGCTAACCAAAAAAAATTGTAAGGACTAACCGTTTAAGACATAAAAAATCATTAATCCAAATATTGCACCCGTCCTCCTAAATCTTATGTCACTAGACAATCTAGGAAATAAACAAACAATCATTTTACACAATTGTGAAATAAACAACGAAAAATATGACCTCGTAATTACTCCACACAAACAAACAATAGGACATATTAGAACAAAACGAAAGACAATCACAAGGAAATGTTTAAGAAACAAAGACAAATTACACGAAAAAGATTTTCAAAGCGAAGAAACGCAGTCTCCGAATCAGAAACCAGTAAATTAAAAGAACTTTACAGGTTAAAAGACTCCATAAATAAAAATTATCAAGTTAATGATACACTATATTTTTCCGACTCAAAACCACATCACAATCGTTAATACAAGGAAAACGAAGAATAAAAAAGCCACACAAAAACAAATCAGGACGTCTATACAATTGGAATCAACCAATAAAACACATTGAAAACTACACATTGACAGTCATAAAACACAAAAATTAGTCAAAATGAAGAAAACGAAGATGAAAACTCCATTTTTCCATTTTTAATCAACTCACTCACTGATGATAGAGGACAAACACAATTTTGTCAAAATTTAATCTCAAATTTATTCGAAAAAGCAACTAGTCCACGTATAGCAGAAATACCAGAAGTAAAATTAAAAAGACAAATTATTGATCACTATTTAAAAGGAATATGTAATGTAACACAACAGTGCGGAATCTATACCATAAAAATAAACTCACCAAGTAGTTTCATGGTAGATATCTACTTCAAACAGACGACGTAGATATAGAATTTTCAAGAGTATTCACAGAATATATAAAAAATATACAACATCAAAACTTACGAAGAGCGAATTCACTATTCACTAACGATGTATTTTCAACAATCTATACTTATCTTTCTATACTAGAAAATACAGAATCTCAAGGAGCTTCACCAGTTCAAACATCTAGACACACAACTGTAAGATGTGAAATTGCAAAGTTCAACATAATCCGTGAAACTTTAACCAGCAACGAATTTTCACAGAATGTTAAACACGATTTACAAAAAATATTGGCATGGTTTATCATTGATTCTTTCACACATAATATTGATTTAATCTCACAAGCAAGAAAAAAATTTAGACTTCAAAATTCTACTGACGACACTGTCTTAGCAGAACAATCAGATTATGTTTGGGACCCCGAATGGTATCATCCACTTTTCCTGAACATACCAACAGATATTTCAAGTCAAGCAATCATCACAATTTCTATTAATAAAAATTTGTTAAGGTGTATCCACTCACAATTGACGCAACACCTTTAAACTATAATTCATTCCTGCCCGAAAGAATAGGAAACAATAGTTTAAACTCAACCCTCATACAACAAGAAAACCTAAAAGGAACTAGAAATCTTACACAACAAGATATTCAAACACCATCACTTTTCGCAAATGAAGAAATAGTTGAAACAGTAACAACAACAAAGCAACAAATTATTTCACCAATACATCCAAATCTTACAACTCCAAGACCCAAAAATCCGACATTACCACAGGTAACGTTACAATCTACGGTTAAACCCTCCGTTGTTCCAAAATATTCACATATGGATTACCAAACATTTTGACCAATGACAAAACCATCGCAAAAACAAAGAACATTCACTAGAAATAATTTTGCAGAACGTAATTATAACTATGTAAATAGACCACAAACAACTAAACACCCTCAAACAAATACACAAAATCATTCATTTTTGCACAGACAAAATTTCCAATAAGCATCATCAAACTCAGTAATTTCAATAATTACCCACGAGTTTCACAAGACCAAAGCGAAAATTATCCATTTTTTCAGCAAAATCAAAATTAAAAAAACAGCAAACAGAAATAAACATCAAACACCTTTTTATACATCTAATTATCTTTCATCAGATGATGAAGATTATTATAATCAAAATAATCCACAGTTTTATCATAACCAAAGACCTCACTCTTACCACGTAAGCCAACCAGATATTTTTGAACCATATACACAAGAACATTATCTACGACAACCTAGACCAAATCTAGCATCTCAAAATAATAAATTTTATTCACAAAACCCATTTATTACAGATTCTTATCAACCAACGCAAGTGCAAAATGAAATCCCGCTACCCTAAGAAATCCCGCTACCAACAACATGAAATATCAAAGAGTCCACTTACAACTTTTTCACAAATGCCAAATGCCGCAGAATCACTTCAAATGACCCAGGCTAAAACCATTAATTAATTAGTAAGCCATAATACAGAACCTTACGGTCTACCTGTGTTTTAACTTTACCTGAACCTTGGGGACTGATTTACTCTTCTCCAACCCTCGATCACCAATCACAACCCCTAGGTAAGATTAAGTAAGTAACTCATAAATTGAAAACTAGTCACGAGAAAGTAAAAAATCATTCTCACAAAACGATATGCTCTCTCTTCAACCCGTCAACCACGACAATCTAAGCCCCAAGTTAAGATAACCACACAAAAACCGTAAGAACTAACAGTTTAGGAATAAAAAAACTCTAACCCCCAAATATTGCATCCATCATCCTAAACCTTATGTCAAAAGGCAATCTAGGCAGTAAACAAAAAATCATATTACGTAATTGTTTAATTAAAAACGACAGATACGATCTTGTAATCACACCGCAGAGACAAAAGATAGGATATATTAGGTCAAAGACAAACACGGAAAACAATTTCAACGAAACAAATTCAAATTATCAAAAGACGATTTTCAAAACGAAGAAACGCGATTTTCAAAACGAACACAATACAGGAGCTTCAAGATTTAAAAGATTCAATAATTAAGAATAATTAAGGATTTTTCAGACTCAGAAGCTAGAACACCATTATCAATTAAAGGAAGACGCAAAATTAAAAAGTCATACTTAAACAAACCAATAAGCTTATATAATTGGAACCATCTAATAAAACATGTTCAATGTTACACATTAACAAGTCTACAAAATAATAAATAATCGAATATAACAAAAATTTTGATGATAAATCGATACTTCCATTTTCATAGAACCACAAAGTGATCTTTTTGTCACAACCTAATTGTAAGTCTATTTGAAAAAAGGAAACAGCCCATGTAAACAAGAATTTCCTGGAATAAGAACAAAACGACAAATTTTTGACTACTATCTCAAAGGTATATGTAATATCACATTATATTACTGTATATTCACAATCGAAATCTTATCATCCAAATTAAATCACCCAACACATCAAAAACAAACACATGTTATAGATACAGAATTCTCGAAAATTTTCAAGCCAATAAAAATATACAACACCAAAATTAACAAAGAGCAAATTCAAAATTCTCGAGTGTCGTTTTTTCAATTATTTATAGCTATCTATCTAAACTAGATTTGAAAAAAAAACACAAAATGAATCATCAACTCAAACATCCCGACATTCATCTGTAAGACAAAAAAAATCTTTTTTTTTTCTCAAAATTTTTATATAAAATCCATGAAATCCATATAAGTTACCAAATCTCACAAAATGTCAAACATGATTTACAAAGAATACTAGCATAGTTTGTAATTGATTATTTTGTCCATACATAACATTGATCTCATAGCACTATAAAAAAAGTTTTCGTACGCAAAATGCAGACAATGAAACTGTATTAGCAGATGAAACAGATTATGTTTGGGACCCTGATTGGTCTCATCCATAATTTATTAATCTAACAACTGATATATCAAGTGAAGCAATCAATACTATTTCTGTCAATAAAAACTATATTAAAATACCTCCACCTACTTTTAGTGCAACACCTTTCAATTAACATGCAATGTTCACTGACAGGACTGGAAAGCTTAAACTCCACATTCATCAAAACACAAGAAAATTTAAATGGAACAAGCAATCTTAGACAACAAGATATTCAGTCTTCAACACATTTCATAAAAAAGAAATAGTCGAAACACTGCCAACAACAACACAGCAAAGCATTTCCCCCATTCATCCTACACTTACAACTCCAAAAAACAAAAACACAGCATTTCCGCAAACAACTATACAATCTACAGTAAAGCTTTCTGTCATTCAAAAATTATTACAAATGAATTATCAAACATTTAAACCTGTAACGACATCACGACAAACAAATAAACAAAAAACGTCTAATAGAAACAACTTTTCAGATCATAACTACAACCTTTTTGCAAAATTCAAAATATCAAATTCCTCTTATGTGAACAGTCAAAATCAATCACGAGCACAAATCTATAATCAAAATGTACCACAACCAGCCTCTCACTCAGTATTTTTCAACGATCAACCACGAACTACGGTGGATTGTAGCTAAAACTATCCATTTTTCCAGCAAAACAAAAACACGACTAATAAACATCATACAAGGAATCAACCACATTGCACAGAAAATGAAGATTATTATAGCCAAAACCAACAACAATTTATCACAAATCAACAAAATCATAATTGGAATATTGATCAACCAGATCCTTTTTATTAACCAGATCCTATTGATCAACCAGATCTTTTTGAACCATATACACGAAATGAACAAACAGGACAAACAAGACAAAATGCAGCATCAAATATTAATAAATTTCTATCTTTAAATACACAAGATTATCAACCAACTCAAATGCAAAATGAAATCTCACTGCCGTATTTTTTACAACATGAAATCACAAAAACACAGCTTACAAATTTTTCGCAAACACCAAATGCCGCAGAAATACTACAAATGACTATGAATCCATACCGTATGGGTGGATCTTCTATATATTCTAACAAACCACTAATCGTATTCACAAGAACAGATTCTAAATACCCAGTAGAAGAATATTTCAACGCAGTCACAGCTAATTTAATTGTAAATATAGGACTTGAACCAGTAAATACGCTTCTACATCAAAATTGGTTAAATAGACGCACAGTTCTAATCCAAACTTCACTTGCTGGTGCAGCCCAAAAATGGTTTCCAGTTTCACCTATTGGTATTAACTCAGACTGGAAAAGATTCAAACAAGGTTTTTCATAAACCTTTGACTCTGGAAAAAATAAACAACATCAAAAACTTTTATGCAACGAAATTCGTAGAATCCCTAATGAAACAAGGAAACAACTTGCAGTAAGAATCGTAACGTTAGTAAGAAAAGCATATTTCCTTCATACGCATTGTTATAAAAACACAAAAATGACAGAAATCTTGAAGATGACTCTATCACCACAATTTTAAAAAAGCGATAAAAAAGCGAGCATCGAATCCATCTTCAATTCGAGAACTTGATATAGAATTTCGAAAACTAGTAGACACACTAGAACCAGTTTGAATCACTATGAAACTGGAAGAAACAGAAAATTTAGAATTACAATACCTAACAACATCCATGCAACTAAATCACAATTAAATATCATTCACGACTCATTAAAGGAAGTTCAAATACAAACAATATATACCAAAACACAGCAAATAAAGTAGAACTATCTAAACAAGAATATTGGACAATCCCACTTCTCTTAGAAAGTCCAAAAAGCAAAGATTTTCAATTACCAGACCTCGAAATTGATTTCTTAATAGACCCAGGAGCAGAATCAAAAATTAAAAATAATCCTACATGGAATGAAATACAAACCTTAGGTCCCAACTTGTTACCTTCAAAGACCTCAAGAAGATTTGCTACAGCACAAGGATCAATTTTAACAAATTTTGGAAAATTCAATTACTCTTTGTTCCCACTCGAACAATGGAACAAATAAACTTTTAAATAAATCTTTCAAACAAACCTTTCATATCACAGATATAAACACAATATCGTTGGAATACGATTTATTACTAAATATCTCCCCACTATTATGATCCTAAATAGCAAAATACATATAAAGGATAAATATATAAGAATGAAAACACAATTCTTGTGTTCTATCAAAGATTAAATAAACAATTCTCCTTTTTTTTCCAAATTTTACCCAATATACAATCAAGAACGAAAACACCTGAAACCATTAGCAGGATATGTATATAACTTCTCAATGAGACAAGCCCATCAATACAACATGAAACAAAACAAACACCGACTACACAGACCTTGAATTCCAGCCAATTCATAATTTTTTCGAGGAACAATCTCATCAATCAAATACACAAAAAATACAAAAATTGTCCATATAAAATAACGTTACCCCTAGGGTTTTTAGGATATTGTGAAACTAATGCAACACTTTCTCCCACAGTAGAAACAGCATATCGAGTAAATAACACATTGAAGTTATTAGATATATGCCATTCAACAATTCCTAACGAAGAATTATCCTTCAATAAAATAAATAGTGATCCAAAACGAAAAACAAACCTTTCAGATATCAATTTATACCACAGAACAACCGAAATTTTTTACCATGTTTAATTTTCAATATTCTCAAAATTCACAGCAGGAATTTGAGCAACTAGCAGAACTACTACTTAACTACACATCTAAAATTATTGTTGGAAAAGTGAAATCACCACTACATCTACCTCTGAAACTTGACCCAATTTTCAAAAAAACTACGAGTAAGTATGGTTCCAATTCTTTTACAAGATAAAATCAATAAATTAGTAGATATTTTAGAACAATACAAAATCAATTCTCCAGTTAATAAAGAAGAACAACCAAAAAGAAACACAATCATAAATCCCATTACCATTCTCGCTAAAGGAGAATCATTAAAAATTGTTCGAGACGCTAGACACCTCAATTCACTTATTGACGAATCTAAATGACATTGGCCCATAGAAACAATTCAATTTATTCTAATAAAAATAAACGGTAAATATTTTACAACAGCTGACACGAACAGCGCATATAATCAATTGCCACTGAATGAACAATCACGAAGCTTAACACAATTCGTTATTGGAAATCAACAATACGATTTTTGTTTAGACTTTTCTATGGAACTTCCATAAAACCAGCAGCATTTTCACTATTTATGAGTAAAATTTTTGTGACCACTTCTTCTCAGTAAAATTGTTATAATTTATTTAGACGATGTTTTCATGCAATCAAGAACAAAACACGAAAACTTTAAAATAATGGAAAAACGCCACCAAATTCCACTTAGCGAAACATGAAAGCAGCCCCAGTCAAATCACATTTTCTTCTCATCCGTGTTATATTCCTAAGACATTTTATCGAAGGAAATACGATCACTTCATTAAAATCTCGCATAGACACAATCATCAAACTTGGAATGCTCAATTTCTTAGGTAAATACGTTTATAAAATGCAACTTTATTTATGACCATTTTATGATATTCTCAGACAAAATAATTTCGAATGGACAACAGAACACCAAAAACTATTTGAAGAAAAAAAAATTTTCTCACTGAACAAATATCAAACACCATCTCAGATCCAGATCAACCATTTTATGCTATGTGCGACGCCTTCAATTTCAGAATCGGCGCAGCATTATTACAAACACACAAAGGAACAAACAAAATGAACCTTTTTCAGCAAACTCAAGACTATTTACACAAGCCGAACTTAAACTCTCTACACTTATGAGAGAAAGCACAGCTTTAAAATATACTCTCACAGAATATGAGTTTTCAATACTTGGATCAAAACATCCAACAGTTCTATTTACAGATCATAGACTTATAATTTTTCTAATTGCATCAAAAGTCAAATCCGAACCATAAAATTTATAGTTTTTACTGAATTTTTTTGAGATTCTCAAATTTACATATAGTTTGGACTGCAGGAAAAAACCTTGCATTACCAGACACACTCTGTCGAAACACACTTCCTGAATTATTATCAAGAAAAACAACAGTGGAAAAACCACAAACTATTAATTTTTTCCTTGCAAAAGACGAAACATCACCACGACTAGAATGCAAAAACGCAGTAAAAACCGACCTTGACAGTGCACAAAAAATAATTTACAACATTTTCCATTATATCTAGATTGCCAAAATAAACACTACTAAGTAGACTTGTAAGGAAACTCTGAAACTCTACATTTATACCGATACCATATTCATCATGGATCAAAAACAATACACAACAAAAACTACTTTAAAAAAAAGGTATAGGACAGACCTATTCCCCTAAGTACAAAAAAAATATAACTGATAAAATAAAATTTTCAAGACCTCCAGATTTAGACTTAAATTATACTATAATTCAAGTTTTTAATCTACACGACCCTCTAGATAATATACCTCTTTCAAAGCGGAAATTGAAAATATTTTTCAAAGAGCCACAGAGAAAACAACTTAACCAAAATATTAAAACCTTGAACCAGTCATTAGACAACTTAAATCTTGGTACATATATAAAACACAACCCGTAAAAGCAGAAATGACAGTTCTAGGTAACAAAACTCTTCTTAGATACTTCAGAAAATTTAATAACACATCCATTAGCGAGAACCCCGATGTTTTGGAATACCAAACATTTGAAATAAAAGTACTCTGTTTACTACTAAGTATGATACTCCTAGAATTTCATATTTCACATTCCTTAAATACAAAAAGACATGCAGGATCAGAAAAAAAACTCAATTTTATCCAAAATTTTTACTTTCCAAATGCATGATTTGGAATAAATTTTAATGTAACGATTGCATAACATGCCAGTTAAAAAAACCCTACCCACATCAGAAACAAACAGCAGAAAAACAGAACTTTATAGGACAAAAATTATATTTTAACCACAGAATTTCATTTGATACAAAAGGACTAAAATCACCCTCCTCAGAAGGAAACTCATAAATAATGGTTATAGTTGATGCATTTACACAATATGTAGCTCTCAACCCTGTACCTCATGCTAATGCCTGTTATGCCTATACAACACTTTACGAACACTGGATAGCAAAACTTGGATTACCAGAAATCCTTGTCACCGATAATGGCACTGAATTCAAAAAAAATGAACTCATCACATTATGCTCTCTTTAAAACATTAAGCATAATCCACGAATGTCTCATGCCCCATTGACTAATGGTTTTGTCGAAGGAATGAACCGTTCACTTCAGTAATGCCTAAGATGTATCAGAATGGAAATGATACAAAATACACCGAGCGGTCAACAGAATGAAATTTTCCCCTTAGCTTATAATTCACAGATAGCCACAATTCTAGGACTATCACCATATAGTGTTATGATTTCGTTGTTTATAAATTCTGTCCCATTGTCTGTGACAAGGATTTCTGGTAATCCAATTTTTTTGCTATCCAGTGTTCCTAAAACATTGTAAAAGCATAATAAGCGTTGCAGTGAGGTACAGCGTTGAGTGCTATATAGTGTGTAAACGCCTGTACTATTACCATTATTTATGAATTTTCTTCTGAGGAGGGTGATATAGGACCTTTGGTATCAAATAAGATTCTGTGATTGAAATAAAGACTTTGTCCTTTGAAAGCTTGTTTTTCTGCTATTTGCTTTTGTTGTGGGAAAGGTTTAATCAATTAACATGTTTTGTAATCCTTGCATATTACTTTTATCCAAATTGGTGTATTTGGAAAGTATAAAATTTGAGTGAAATTTGAATTTGTTTGTTTTTAATCCTGCATGTCCTTTTGTATGCAGGGAAAATGAAATGTGAAATGCAATTTAAATTCAGCCTAGTGGGAGACAGGGTACTTTTGTTTGAAGAGCGTGATATTCTAACAGGTCAGTGTTTTCGTTTATTGTCGTACTTTTAAATTTTAGGAAAAATCGAAATAAGATTTGATTTTTTAGATTTGTGATATCGGCTTTTATTGCTTTTATCGGTTTTGTTTTATATTTTTGCCAAGATTTAAACTCTCGGATGCAAGGGTCAAGATTTGGTTTTTTTATAATAACTGCAGTGTCATTTTTTCTGTGTTTGGTAGCAAAATTTTGTGAAATTTGTTTTTGAGTGATGTATATTATCCAAGGTGTCTTGTAAATTAAAAATCTTTTTGATTGTATATTTTTGGTTCGACTTGGGATAGCCCTGCAAGTTTATGGTTTCTGTTGGGTTTTCTTTTTCTATTATTGGGAATAAGTTATTTCGGTATGGTTCTTTTGTTGTGTATTACTTTTTATCCATGATGATTATGTTATTGGTTTGAAAGTGTGTTTTTTTGTTTAGTATCAGAGGCAGTTTTTACTGCATATTTACATTCTAGTCGTGGTGATGTTGCGTCAATGTTGCAAGGAAGAATTTCTTTTTTTTTGTGGTATCGCTAACAGTTGTTTTTTAGCGACACCACAATCAGTTAAAACCATTGTTATCAGTTCAAGCGGTGTGTTTCAGCTAAGTATATCTAGCAAAACAAGGTTTTTACCTGCTGTACAAACTATATGTAGGTTTGAAAATTTCATTAGAAAAAAATAAAATCTAAAAATACTATGGTTTGGAATTGATTTTTGTGTGAACAGAAAAATTATAAGTCTATGATCTGTGAATAAAACTGTTGGATGTTTTGATCAAAGGATTAGGAATTCATATTCTGTTTTTGTATATAATATTGCATCATTTCTCAGTCATGATAATTATTGAAAAATTAAATTTCGCAAACAGAATTTTCACATAGAGTAATTTTACAAAAGTTATTGCAATTTTCCTAAATATCACTAAATATCTTGAAGAATTTTCGAAGGATCTCGTAAACTTTTGAAACTTTTTTGTTTATTGACAGGACAAAATTGCATTTTCGTTTGCTGAGATGCAGAGTCAACATAAACGCTTTTCAAGATATATTCATGTTTTTGCTGACTTATAAAAAGCCACATATTTTGAAGATCTTTATTGCTATTTTTGATAAATCTTCCAGAATCTTCATGGTCTCGGCATGGTTTCCATGGCCACTGCACTTGGATTGCCATCTATGGATCGCGTTGTGCCAAGAGCTCTTCTGTACACCATATCGCATGTAAATTGAGCGCTTAAAACTGTGTTTATGCTGCTGTCGGTCGTCGCTAAATTGTCTTTAAGGCTAACCTACTTGAAATTTTCACACTATTCTGATTGCTGAAGGCTTTTTCACAGGTGGACATTTATTAATCCGTAATCAGCGAAAAATTTGGGCGTTTTCGATTAAAGCTTCCTCCATCTGTTGTGTCTCACTATATCACTAAGGTCTCTTAAGATTGCTCTGAGTATTACTGAGTTTGTTATTTAGTCGCTTTCCAAATGACGAGGAAAGTTCAATGCCCGAGAGATAAATCGGATGTCGTTCAGTTCGCAGGTCGGTATTCCTCTTGAAAGCTCAAAGGACAGAGAAAGAAATTAAGCAGAGGCTTTAGTTTCAAATCCAGCTGGTCACTCTCGCGGATATCTCTCGAGTGATTTTGCAAAGTTTATAAACCAAGATTATATATTATTATATACACTCATCAAATTTATTTAACAAAATTATCGGTAAGGTTGGCCACTCTGTTTTTCATCATCAAGCCTTTTTCGGAGTTTCTTATTTGAGTTCAAATGATTACTTCCTGTTTCTTTCTTAATGATGTTTGCTAGTCCCCTCGTTCACATCTTCTGGTGATCTCACAGAAAATATAGTCCGTGGTCGTAAATATCAAATAGGGTCTTGAATTTGGTTTGGTCAAATAATAAGTCCAACTGTAAATGGAGTGTAGGGATGTGACACTACCATCCTTGAAAAGGTTGCCACGGTTTGAAAGTTTTTCCGCACTCTGCCCTTCTTTTTGTAGAAATTGTAGAATGACATTTTAATGTCCTCTAGTGTTCCACACACAGTCCGTTGGTCAGAGAATATATGTTTACAAATATTCAGCGCTTGGATAAATAGATTTTATCAAGAAGATGTTAAGACTTGTGGTAATATTTTCTTTAAAGTGATACGATTCTAAGGTGTAATATAAGTCCTAGTGTTCTTTCAGTGGTACTTTGTTTTCATTCATTGATTGAATAAATCCTGGTGGTGTTCCTGTTATTGAGTTCCATTGTCATCTCCAACTTTATTCTGTTCGTGTGATCTTCCAGTGCTTCTTGAAATGGAGCTGTGGGTTCACTGGAGTCAGCATTTGATTCTTGTGTTAGTGGAGTTGTCGAAAGTAGCGTAAGGTCAATTCTCTTCTTTTCACATTTGTGGTAGATCTGCATGAAAAGTGCATGGAGAAACATCGAGCCTATGAAGGAAATTGTACTCATTAACAATGAATTTTTTAATGTCAGTCGATCATCAAACACTCTTGCTAACGAAGGTCGAAGTTTTCTCAAATTCAGCGCTAGCGGCTTTGCTCTTTTCTTTATCTGCTTTTGGTTTTGAAGGTTTGGGATTTTGAGTAGCTTCTTCTCTACTTCCTTGAATAATTCGATTCCCGCTTCCGTTCTTGATTCGTAATATGGCATGTCCTCCAATTTTGGCAATTCGCTTAGCAAGTTTGAGATCGGGTCCTGAAAATGGACGTTGATCTTGATTGCTGGGAGCTGTTCGCATGTTGCTAAATGAGATCGATATTTTATATTAGGCCTTACTAACTGTTTTCCACAATCCAGTATTACAGTGCATATATGGCATCCGGGGAACTTCTCTAATCCGCTGGCGGTTGTTGATTCTTTATCAGACTCGAAAAGGGTGCACGCAGATGTTGCTGATGTGATCAGCCATACCCAAAATCCTAGACTTTCTGCTTTTTCAGTGGAAGTTAACTGGATCTGTTCGGTGTCGCATACTTTCAGTGTGTTTAGATTCCCTTTGAAGAAAAGAATTGCCAGGCACGATCCGCGTCCTGTCTCAGTAGGGATCATTTCGTGGCAGATCTGATATCTTGAAGATCCAGGCAGTGTATCAGATTGTACTCCGTTAATGCTGCAGTTTCCATATTGTCCTCTGATTTTGCCAAGTAGGGAGCTTCCTTTTTCCACATTAACGCTTTATCCTTCTCGTACTGTGGAATCGGGACTGAAATGGCATGGAAGACCGTAAGTGAAGTTTGCCGAGAAGCTAGTGGAACGGCAATCTTCATAAGCAAGCCTTCTTTGACAGTGACCACGTCGGTAAGAAGCTGGGCATGTCCTCCAGCTTCTTCCTTACTTCCTTGAATAATTCGATTCCCGCTTCCGTTTTTGGGTCGTAATATGGCATGTCCTCCAATTTCGGCAATTCGCTTAGCAAGTTTGAGATCGGGTCCTCAAAATGGACGTTGATCTTGATTGCTGGGAGCTGTTCGCATGTTGCTAAATGAGATCAATATTTTAGATTAGGCCCTACTAACTGTTTTTCACAATCCAGTGTTACAATACAGATATGGCATCCCGGGAACTTCTCTATTCAGCTGGCGGTTGTTGATTCTATATCAGACTCGAAAAGAGTGCATGCAGATTTTGCTGATGTGATCAGCCATACCCCAAATCCTAGATTTTTAGTGGAAGTTAACTGTATCTGTTCGGTGTCGCATACTTTCAGTGTGTCTAGATTCCCTTTGAAGAAAAGAGTTGCCAGGCACGATCCGTGTCTTGTCTCAGTAGGGATCGTTTTGTGGCAAATCTGATATCTTGAAGATCCAAGGCAGTGTATCAGATTGTACTCCGTTAATGCTGCAGTTTCCATATTGTCCTCTGATATTGCCAAGTAGGGAGCTTCCGTTTTCCACATTATCACTTTATCCTTCTCGTACTGTGGAATCGGGACTGGAATGGCATGGAAGACCGTAAATGAAGTTTGCCGAGAAGCTAGTGGAACGGCAATCTTCATTAGCAAGCCTTCTTTGACACTGACCACGTCGGTAAGAAGCTGGGCATGTCCTCCAGCTTCTTCTTTACTTCCTTGAATAATTCGATTCCCGCTTCCGTTTTTGGGTCGTAATATGGCATGTCCTCCAATTTCGGCAATTCGCTTAGCAAGTTTGAGATCGGGTCCTCAAAATGGACGTTGATCTTGATTGCTGGGAGCTGTTCGCATGTTGCTAAATGAGATCGATATTTTATATTAGGCCCTACTAACTGTTTTCCACAATCCAGTGTTACAATGCAGATATGGCATCCCGGGAACTTCTTTATTCCGCTGGCGGTTGTTGATTCTACATCAGACTTGAAAAGAGTGCATGCAGCAGATGTTGCTGATGTGATCAGCCATACCCCAAATCCTAGATTTTTTAGTGGAAGTTAACTGTATCTGTTCGGTGTCGCATACTTTCAGTGTGTCTAGATTCCCTTTGAAGAAAAGAGTTGCCAGGCACGATCCGTGTCCTGTCTCAGTAGGGATCATTTCGTGGCAAATCTGATATCTTGAAGATCCAAGGCAGTGTATCAGATTGTACTCCGTTAATGCTGCAGTTTCCATACTGTCCTCTGATATTGCCAACTAGGGAGCTTCCGTTTTTCACATTATCGCTTTATCCTTCTCGTACTGTGGAATCGGGACTGGAATGGCATGAAAGACCGTAAATGAAGTTTGCCGAGAAGCTAGTGGAACGGCAATCTTCTTTAGCAAGCCTTCTTTGACAGTGACCACGTCGGTAGGAAGCTGGGCTTCATAGTAGGATAGAGTTTCTTCCATCAGAATGGCTAGTGAAAGGCGATCCCGGGCATGGCTTTGCGTTTTGGAAACTTCTTCCAGAACTTTAATCAATGAGTCTCGTGGTACTAGCAACATTGGCAGAAATTTTTTCAGCAAAGACGGTATCGAGTTTGCTGAATAAATTTACATGCCATTTCAGTCCCGATTCCAATTTCTCGTACTGTGGAATCGGGACTGAAATGGCATGGAAGACCGTAAATGAAGTTTGCCGAGAAGCTAGTCGAACGGCAATCTTCGTTAGCAAGCCTTCTTTGACAGTGACCACATCGGTAACAAGCTGGGCATGTCCTCCAGCTTCTTCTTTACTTCCTTGAATAATTCGATTCCCGCTTCCGTTTTTGGGTCGTAATATGGCATGTCCTCCAATTTTGGCAATTCGCTTCGCAAGTTTGAGATCGGGTCCTCAAAATGGACGTTGATCTTGATTGCTGGGAGCTGTTCGCATGTTGCTAAATGAGATCGATATTTTATATTAGGCCCTACTAACTGTTTTCCACAATCCAGTGTTACAATGCAGATATGGCATCCCGGGAACTTCTTTATTCCGCTGGCGGTTGTTGATTCTATATCAGACTTGAAAAGAGTGCATGCAGCAGATGTTGCTGATGTGATCAGCCATACCCCAAATCCTAGATTTTTTAGTGGAAGTTAACTGTATCTGTTCGGTGTCGCATGCTTTCAGTGTGTCTAGATTCCCTTTGAAGAAAAGAGTTACCAGTCACGATCCGTGTCCTGTCTCAGTAGGGATCATTTCGTGGCAAATCTGATATCTTGAAGATCCAAGGCAGTGTATCAGATTGTACTCCGTTAATGCTGCAGTTTCCATACTGTCCTCTGATATTGCCAACTAGGGAGCTTCCGTTTTTCACATTATCGCTTTATCCTTCTCGTACTGTGGAATCGGGACTGGAATGGCATGGAAGACCGTAAATGAAGTTTGCCGAGAAGCTAGTGGAACGGCAATCTTCTTTAGCAAGCCTTCTTTGACAGTGACCACGTCGGTAGGAAGCTGGGCTTCATAGTAGGATAGAGTTTCTTCCATCAGAATGGCTAGTGAAAGGCGATCCCGGGCATGGCTTTGCGTTTTGGAAACTTCTTCCAGAACTTTAATCAATGAGTCTCGTGGTACTAGCAACATTGGCAGAAATTTATTCAGCAAAGACGGTATCGAGTTTGCTGAATAAATTTACATGCCATTTCAGTCCCGATTCCAATTTCTCGTACTGTGGAATCGGGACTGAAATGGCATGGAAGACCGTAAATGAAGTTTGCCGAGAAGCTAGTGGAACGGCAATCTTCTTTAGCAAGCCTTCTTTGACAGTGACCACGTCGGTAACAAGCTGGGCATGTCCTCCAGCTTCTTCTTTACTTCCTTGAATAATTCGATTCCCGCTTCCGTTTTTGGGTCGTAATATGGCATGTCCTCCAATTTTGGCAATTCGCTTCGCAAGTTTGAGATCGGGTCCTCAAAATGGACGTTGATCTTGATTGCTGGGAGCTGTTCGCATGTTGCTAAATGAGATCGATATTTTATATTAGGCCCTACTAACTGTTTTCCACAATCCAGTGTTACAATGCAGATATGGCATCCCGGGAACTTCTTTATTCCGCTGGCGGTTGTTGATTCTATATCAGACTTGAAAAGAGTGCATGCAGCAGATGTTGCTGATGTGATCAGCCATACCCCAAATCCTAGATTTTTTAGTGGCAGTTAACTGTATCTGTTCGGTGTCGCATGCTTTCAGTGTGTCTAGATTCCCTTTGAAGAAAAGAGTTGCCAGGCACAATCCGTGTCCTGTCTCAGTAGGGATCATTTCGTGGCAAATCTGATATCTTGAAGATCCAAGGCAGTGTATCAGATTGTACTCCGTTAATGCTGCAGTTTCCATACTGTCCTCTGATATTGCCAACTAGGGAGCTTCCGTTTTTCACATTATCGCTTTATCCTTCTCGTACTGTGGAATCGGGACTGGAATGGCATGGAAGACCGTAAATGAAGTTTGCCGAGAAGCTTGTGGAACGGCAATCTTCTTTAGCAAGCCTTCTTTGACAGTGACCACGTCGGTAGGAAGCTGGGCTTCATAGTAGGATAGAATTTCTTCCATCAGAATGGCTAGTGAAAGTCGATCACGGGCATGGCTTTGCATTTTGGAAACTTCTTCCAGAATTTTAATCAATGAGTCTCGTGGTACTAGCGCCATTGGCAGAAATTTATTCAGCAAAGACGGTATCGAGTTTGCTGAATAAATTTACATGCCATTTCAGTCCCGATTCCAATTTCTCGTACTGTGGAATCGGGACTGAAATGGCATGGAAGACCGTAAATGAAGTTTGCCGAGAAGCTAGTGGAACGGCAATCTTCATTAGCAAGCCTTCTTTGACAGTGACCACGTCGGTAAGAAGCTGGGCATGTCCTCAGCTTCTTCTTTATTTCCTTGAATAATTCGATTCCCGCATCCGTTTTTGGGTCGTAATATGGCATGTCCTCCAATTTCGGCAAATCGCTTAGCAAGTTTTAGATCGGGTCCTAAAAATGGAGGTTGATTTTGATTGCTGGGAGCTGTTCGCATGTTGCTAAATGAGATCGACATTTTATATTAGGCCCTACTATTTGTTTTCCACAATCCACTGTTACAATGCAGATATGGCATCCCGGGAACTTCTCTAATCCGCTGGCGGTTGTCAATTCTATATCAGACTCGAAAAGGGTGCATGCAGATGTTGCTGATGTGATCAGCCATACCCCAAATCCTAGATTTTCAGCTTTTTAAGTGGAAGTTAACTGGATCTGTTCGGTGTCGCATACTTTCAGTGTGTCTAGATTCCCTTTGAAGAAAAGAGTTGCCAGGCACGATCCGTGTCCTGTCTCAGTAGGGATCTTTTCGTGGCAAATCTGATGTCTTGAAGATCCAAGGCAGTGTATCAGATTGTGCTCCGTTAATGCTGCAGTTTTCATATTGTCCTCTGATATTGCCAAGTAGGTAGCTTTCGTTTTCCACATTATCGCTTTATCCTTCTCGTAGTGTGGAATCGAGACTGGAATGGCATGGAAGACCGTAAATGAAGTTTGCCGAGAAGCTTCCATCAGAATGGCTAGTGAAAGTCGATCAGGGGCATGGCTTTGCATTTTGGAAATTTCTTCCAGAATTTAAATCAATGAGTCTCGTGGTACTAGCGATATTGGCAGAAATTTATTCAGCAAAGACGTATCGAGTTAAGCATGTTGATGCGATGAAGTAGAGAGCTGATCCGTACGATTTCACATTTGCAAAAGTAATTGCAAGCAACGAGGAGACCGTATCATGATTGAAATTAATCTGCTGTCTTGTGAATGAAAAGTGATCACAGTCCCGTAGAATGTGATAGTTTTGCTTAAAAACTTCAAAGTGCTCTTGAATAATTTCCCAGTTTCAGTTTTGGTTTTGTAATATTTCGTCTTGTGCCTGTTTTATCGAATAAAATTCACTCGTTACCATGAAGTATTTTTCATCTAGATTTTCTGCAAGCGTAAAGACATTTTCAGCTATTTGGCGGGCCAATTCAGAGAGTCTGTCAATGTTTTCAGCATTTTCTTTAGACTTATCATTGCAGGATCCAAAAGTTCTTCGTAGTCCACAATCGGCTGTTTTTCCTAGTAGAATTTCACCTCCGAAAAGTCCAACTGATACTAGGGCTGCAATCGCTAAGGCGGGTTCTCGTTTTTGCCTCAGATTGGATTTTGTTGTTTTTCATAGAGAAATGAGGCTGCATATTTGCGCAGGGACGTAAATTCCTGTTTTGCTAAAGAAACCTTGTTTTTCACTTGGAGAAATTTCGATTCATAATTGAAGATGATTCCATTTTCCAATATCGCCTCTGAATGTTCATCTGAGTTGATGTCAGCATTCCATTATGATTGAGCTGTGTTGAGTGCTATGAGGGCTGAATACATTTAATCTAATTTAATTGGAATTTTTCAGATCATTTGAAAAACGAAATTGGCTTTGTTTTTGTTCATTGTTTCGTGCCTTTGGGCCTTTGAAGAAGTTGATGTATTTGGGAAGAAACTGTTGTGTTGTGATGGAGAAGTGTGTATTAATGAGGAGGGGCCGTGTATCAAGGATTGGATGGGAGTATGTAGAGATGGGAAGAGAGATGTTAAAGAGGGAGATGTTGGATATGATCTCAGCATGAACATGTGTTTCAATTTGGTGTCATTTTATGTTCTCTTCTTGTTTTGGAAAAGAGTAGTTAGATGTTTTCTGTATGTTGAGTGCATGTTTATTGCATGATAACCCGTGTTTGTTTCTCTTTGCTTGATTTTTGCATGTTTTTTTTCAGATAGTTTTGTGTGCAATATTTTCGTGTAATGTCTATTATCATCGAGAAACGAAAAGATCCCCTGATTTGACATCGAGCTTTTTGAAGGACAAAAGAAGAAAAGATACGGTTGCGTTGGAAGTCTTTAAAAACGCTGGACGGCAAAAGCCTCAAAACACGGAGTCAAATTGTTCAGAAAGCAAAGACAAAATGACTGCATCATTTGCTTGACAAGGAGATTAGCTGGTTCGAAAAACCAGTTGAAGTATTGAATCAAGAAGAATTCGTAGTAGTTTCTCCTGAATTACCCTGATCCTTGAAAACCTGTACAAACGTGCGTCAATTACAGAATACCCTTTAAAGTAACAACATGGCAAACCGGAAAATCAGAAAGCTGAAATCAGATTTATTTAAAAGATCCTGGTCATTTTACGTAGAGAAAGCTAGTGAAATGATAGTTTCTTCTGGGTTAAGCTTTCATAGCGCAGATGCCGTGCTTTCAGTTGGATCTTAGTTCAAAGAAGCCCACGTTGAAACAGCTTTGGACGATTCTGTGTCATGTACCTTATTTGGGCGAATATTGTTCGTGATTGCAGATCCGGGCCCAGCCTCTCAGTTCCTTGCACAAAGTGTTAATTGCTTGGAAAGTTTTCTAGATCTCATTAACCAGGGTTCTGGTGATTTTCATAATCAAAAGTATGCAGTATTTACAAAGCCCGAAGCTCTAATTGGGCAGCCGCCAGGGGCAGCTCATGCCGTTCTGACTGTAGACTTTCCCTCTTTAGTTACTGGTTTCAAAGCTGGTCGACCCAACGATGGGTCTAGATATGTCAAATTCGAGAGTAATTATGCAGTGGTAAAAGAGTTCCTATGCAAATTCAGTTGGATCAACGAAGTCCTCCGTCCTCCAACAAGGCGCAAAATAGCAAGTAAACTGAACTGTGACGCTGGAGATGTCATTGTAAGGAAAATCGACGAGAGCTACGAAAGAAAGAAAAGGCCATACGTCTTCCGCAAAACGTTCAGACCGCTGCCAGGAATTGTATCTAAAAAGGAAAATTACCGCAAAAAACGTTAAGGTAAATTGCCTTTAACGGTTTAAGGAATAAGGTTGGGATTGTTTGTACCAGAAAAAACGGTATCTAAACACATAAATATTAATTAGATTAGGCCAATGTAAAGTTGGATTCCACAGCTGGAGTTCAGAAGTAGACCCTTCGCGGATCTTAAATAGTAGCAGTTGTGTTTTGTGTGTCTTTGCGTACTGCTACAACCGAAATATGCAAGTGCAATACCTTTTAATTGAAAAATTTTAAGTTTTTTCCAGATGTACAAATCGTAAAAAAATTCTCCCTCGGCGAGTCTCTGGCGGATTTTTCTAATTTTTTTCCTGGGCCTAGCCCATAGGCATGCTTAGGGCCCAATTTTCATAAAAATTTGATTTTCGACCCTGGTTTTGAAAAAATTGGAAAAAAATGCCCAAATTCCTTGTTTTTTGGTGGATTTCAGAGGTCTGGGTTGGGAAACCATTTTCCCTATGTTTATGTTCTGGGCCTGCTTTTATTACCTAATCTGGTTATTATAGGCTAGATCTTGGGTCTCGCAAAATAAGATTTCACGATTTTTTGAAAAAATTGAAAAAAATTGAACCTTCAAACTCCATTAAAATCGGGCCGTTTTTGGCCTGTTTTTCGAGGGCTTTTTGTGCAATTCGAATTTTTTTTGTGCTCAAAATGGTGTCTAAAATTTGCGGACTACCTTTGGCGGAGTGGCTGTTTTTTATTTTATGTCACCTTTTTTTCACTTTTTTGGTAATTGAACGTATTGTTGTGGTGTCCCCAAAAATTTCTAGAGATTTTTTCGGAACCAATTTTGATCGTTCAAAAAGTACATGACAGTTTTGTTGAAAGTATTTTTTTTGGCATGGCTCAACTTAGTATATACCTAGCTCTGTTTATGTACAATTTTGGCTGAATTGCATGTCGTGGTAATGAGATGTGGGCAAATGAAATTGGGGACAAAATTTCGTCAATTGTGCGAAAAAAAAACTTAATTTAAGAAACAAAATTTGATTCTATCAATTGTATAGACTCACAGGGTAAGCCTCTAATAGTTCTAATGGGTTCATAGACCCTTTCGGGCAAGGCTGTGTTTTATAACACTCAGGCTGTGTGTTTGCGTTTTGGGTCGTTTTTGAACCTTTTGCCCCAAAATGGGTGTTCTAATCAAATGATACAAATTTTTTCTTAGATCAGACCTAGGTGCTGTACAAGTTACCCTGTGGAATGAAAGCGCCTGACCTTGTTCTAAAATTGAGTTTAAAAATGACACAATTTGCTGGGGGGCAACAAAACTTTTAGTTTGATGCCTGAGTTTCCAAAGATAGAAGTGACTATTTCTAGAACCTTGGGCCAGCTTAATTTCACCAATCCGCAACTTAATCGGGGAATTGCTACTGACTGAAAGTTTTTCCGAAGCATATGCGCCTTCAATCTTTCCAGAGTTTGACTTGAATCTTTTTAAGTTGGTTTGTTAAAAAAAATTTTAGTGACTAAGTTGTAAATCAGTTTTTCTTGCTCTATACAATAACGTGCTATTAATCAGCCAGGCTGGAGCGCGTTATTGTATTGTCTGACGCTTGCTAGGGTTCTAAACGTATGTCTGAACATTTATGCTAGTCCTTGTGACATTTTTAATTCCGAGGAAACAGAATGGCATAATGCTTGTTCGTTGCTTTTTATTATATCTCCTTGAAAAATGCTAATGCTTGGTGACAAGTTTAATTTTGGTGTAGGATCAGAGCTATTTAACTAAAATTTTGACTACGAGAGATCAATTGATGGTCCTGGAACTCCTTTGTTACTCCTTTTTGGGTATTTTGTAGGAAAAGTAGGAATAGGAATCTTTGATTTCATCTGCTCTGAGTTCTTCTTCAAGGTGTCTAAACGCTTCTCAAGTTTTGCTTCTTTTTCTGATGCTGTTTGAGAGTTCTATATTTCAACTGCAACTGCTAGCAGCTGTTCATGTTGTGCAATTTTGTCTGTGTTGGGTATACTTTTCTGTCTCACTTCCTCTGAAAGTTTTTCTTTCGTTTTAATTTTGTCGCTTCTGTGCTTTCCGTCGTAATTACGCTGCCACAAGCTATTGAAGTGTGTAATTGGGATTGTGCTACTACAAGTGGGGGCGGTGATATTGGTGCAGGCGCCGGGAAACTGATCGCTGTTTGTCCATTTGTACTTAAACTCGGCAATGCGACTGGTGGCGGTGGGGCCAAAATGGGCGCTGGAACTGCAGTGAAACCATTTTGATGCGTTTCAGTGTCATCATTTTGTGGTTCTTCTTCCGTTGGGTGCAAAAGAAAAATTTGGGTGCAAAAGTTTGGGTGCACAGAAAGTATGGGTGCGAAAAAAGTTTTCCTCCAAATATTGGTCAAAAAGATCAGGTTCTGATCTAAATTTCCCAAGTGAAGGATCTCTTTCAAATTTGTTTTCGTCTAAATCTTCAATGTCCTCCACCTGGCATTGCGGATCTATTGGTCTTAATCTTAGTCTGTGTACAAATTGTGTGTAATTCGATCCTACTTTATGGATAAGATGATTTGACCTTGAAAAAGTTTTTTCAATCCGGTAAAGTGAAAGCCAAAGCTTCTGCGATTTTGTTTCATTTTGTTTCAACAATACAGGGTTCAAAAGAAGGCAATTCTGATATATTTTGAGTGGCTGTGATTGGGCTTTCTTATTAGCATCTAGTAGCATCTATATTTATCATAAGCTTCAATAATCTTATTTTTCGTTGCTGCGTATGAAGACATCAATGAGTCTTGTATGTCTATTAAATAGTCTTATTAAATAGTCTAATGTGAACCTTAGATCTAATGGCTTAGTGGGCTTTCTTCCGTGGAAGATTGTGCTGGATTTGGTGCCTATTGAAGAATGATAAGAGGTGTTATAAATTAACGTGGCAAGGTTTGAGTAACGATGCCAATTTGACCATGTTTCATTTGTGTATCTTTGTTATCCTTTCAAAAGAATCATGTGCTCCTTCAACTACTGCTACTGTTTGGGGGTGTTTCAGTGAAGCGTGTTTCATTTTTATGTCCCAACTTCTTGAGAGCTCATGCATAAAACGATGTTGTTCCAAGATCAGTCAGAATTGTTTCAGGAATGTAACTGTGTTGAAAAAATATCGAAACAAAGGCTTTTGCTACTGCTGCAGCGCTTGGACTGGTCAGAGGTTCTGCAAATAAATATTTAGTGAAGATATCTATTTCAGTTAGTACATATGGATACATCGAGCCTGAAAATTGACCCACAAAATCAATTTTCATCATATCGCCTGGGAATGATTGCTCTGATGACATGTGCCCTAAATATGCTCTTAAACTACTGTTTGGTGCTCTTTTCACATTTAGGCATGTTTGACAGTTTCTAATATATCTTGCTAAGAAATCGGTAAACCTAGGGAAATAAAAACGCTTGCGGAATTATCGAGCTGTTCTATTTTTTTCCTAAATGACCTCCTCTAGGTGCATTGTGTTTTCTAAATAAAACTTCACAAGTGTTTTGGTATACAAGCCTGTCTATGACTTAATTTTCCCGTGTCGTCAAAAAATTTTCTGAAGAGAATGCCATTTCTTAATTCTGATCTTTCGAAATTTTTGTGGTACTTCTTAATGTCATAAATTGCAGAAGTCAAGTTTGCGTTACATCCTGTTGACAACAATTGAACAACTTGTTTCATGTCCTTTTATTTTTTCTCTCATTTTTTGAAAAATTCTCCTTCTCTCTTTGCTGTCCCTGTTTCTTGAAACTTCAAAACGTTTTGCACTTCTGATATCAGATTTGGATGTGGTTTCAGAGCTGCTGCTATTTCTGGGCTCATGGAACTTTCTTCGCTAGTTGCTAAAATTTCCTCTGGTAACTCAAATTTAGAAATTGTAACGTCTGGTGTTTTTGCTCTTGATTGCACTAATATGTCTCTGGTTGGTATTGAGTCCTGAAATTATAGTTATACTGTTTGATTAGGGTCAGTTTGCATCCTTGATAGAAAATCAGCGGCTTCATTTGCCTTTCCTGGGAAATGTGCAAGAACTATATTGAATGACAGAACTCTATCCAAAAAATTCCAAATTGATGGGGGCATGAACTTTGTTGGAAAAAATGAAGTTAAACTTTTACTATCCGTCAGGATAATAACAGGTTTTTTGCATACCCATATTCAATGAGAAAAAGTTTAGAGCGCAAAATACAATGCTAAGAATTGCTTGCAATATATCGACAATTTGAGTCGACCTGAGTTAAACAGTCGTGAACCGTATGAGACTGGTGCATAAATTTTTACTTTTTTGTCGGTTTTTCCGTTTTGAACGTAATCCTCGATCATGAGGACAAAACCGCTGCTATGATAACTGGTATTACAGAGTATCAGGTATTGTTGCTGTTGAGCTGTGTGCTGTCGATGTGCCTAATGATGTTAACGAAGTTGCCGTAGTTGTTGTTATTGTTGTTCCCGTTGTTGTTGTTGTTGTTGATGTGGACATTGTTAGCCTATTTTCATGCTTTCTCTTTCCACCATTTTTTTTTCTTTTTGATCCTATCAATGTCTTTATATGTTTTGTTTTTCGGGTGTTGCTTAATTATCTTTATCAATTTACTGCACAATAAGGGTTTGTTAAAGCATTTTAACTAAACTAGACCAACTGTTGTGAGCGTGAAGAGAGTTTAGTGGGAGATGCGCATCTTGAATTGACTTCCTTCAAGTGTTTTGAGCTCAGGAGATGGAAGATTTCTTCAACTGGATCAGTCAGTCAGTTCGTTTTTTGTCAGTTTTTGAAATTCGTGGCCGTCTGCTTCTTGACATTCTTTCACTGTCTTCTGGTTTCTGAGTTGCCTGTCCTTTCTATCACCATGTCGTGTCCCAATTTATTTATGTGAGGTCTCTGAAGGTTGCTCTGAGTATTGCTGAGTTTGTTATTCAGTCGCTTTCCAAATGACGAGGAAAGTTCTATAGCCGAGAGATAAACGGATGTCGTTCAGTTCGCAGGTCGGTATTCCTCTTGAAAGCTCAAAGGACAGAGAAAGAAGTTTAGGCTGAGGCTTTAGTTTCAAATCAAGCTGGTCACTCTTGCGGATATCTCTCGAGTGATTTTACAAAATTTATAAACCAAGATTATATATTATTATATACACTCATCAAATTTATCGAACAAAGTTATCAGTAAAGATTGGCCACTCTGTTTTTCATCATCAAGCATTTTTCGCAATTTATTATTTGAGTTCAAATGTTCACTTCTTGTTTCTTTCTTAAGGATGTTTGCTAGTCCCCTCGTTCACATCTTCTTGTTGTCTCACGAAAATATAGTCGGTGGTCGTAAATACCAAATAGGGCCTTGAAGTAATTTGGTTTGGTCAAACAATAAATCACAGTCGTTTAGGGAGTTTAGGCATATGACCCCATCTCAATGATAAAGAATGAAAATGAAGTTTTTTCTTACCAAGTCTCAATGATTTTCCTTTAAAATGCAGTAGTGGGTGTTATCCCGAGCGTTAAAGCAAGCTAGAAACTGGCAAAAAAGCGAACTTAAAGACAATTAAAACGCATATAGCATCTTTTAATGAAGCTTATGCTCAAAAAATGGCAAAAATTGGAGAAAAAATTCAGTTTGAGGCTCAATTAAGTGAAAATGGTTCGTTTTTACAAGTCCTATAATATTCTAGAGCATTTCCGAGTAACAATACCCCAATTATATAATAAAAACTTTGATTTCATTTTTTTCATCATTTAGGGGGTACAACCGAAACAACCCAATACGTTTTTGTACAAGTTCAATGACCTACAGCCCAAATAGTTTGATTGAGGTTTTTGTTAATTTTTATTGCCATTTTTGGGGCGAAGAGGAAAGTTTTTTAAGAGGAACTCTCACTCGCATGAAAAATTGCATTTTCAACTCATTTGTATGAGACACTCATTATTTTTGTCGAGTAGAATTAGGCTTCCTCTTTCCACAGTAAAACTTTCTTCAAGACAAACTTTAAGCACTCTCATTAAGCTATGCTTCTTGCGTAAAATCTAAAAGTATTTTAAAATCCTGACAATTTTGGTCTTTCACTATTTTGTTAAGGAGTTTGGGTCTCCTTAAAAAACTCAAAGATTGCATGCTAATTCTGATTGAAAAATTGCTTAATGACTTCCGTTCCGGCAAATGTAATTCGGGATTATTCCTTGACAGGAGCAAAAATTGTGAAAGACAACATAGATTGCAGTATCAAGTTGAAGAATTGAGAAAAAGTTCAGAAGTTAATCTTAGAATGAATAATAGTTAATGCCAAATTGTTGGCATTATTGGTGACCTGGAAGGATTTGAACGTTCAAAAACTATAACACTTTAGTTAAATTAGTTATTCGGAAAAGTTTTTATGCATGGTTATTGGTGCTAAAGAAGTATCCATCGTCAAAATGATCATTTTTCGGTTAATGAACTTCATTCAGATTCGTTGACCGTAAAAAGATTTCGCCATTAATTTAGCATTTACTATTAAATATTAAAAGAACTGAAACGACCTTATTCTAAAATTTTAGAATGACCTGGCGGTTTTATGATTGCTCTATTGTACCAACACAAAACCATTAAACGTAATCATGCTTAAAATATTATGGTTGAAGGCTTTGTGATCCAAAAAGAGCAGATTGTTTGGCTTTACTCCAGGTGGAGATCGTAAATTGAAGTTTTGCAGAATTGTTGAAGAAATTATATTAAGATACTCTATCTTTTTTTTCGTTTTCGACTGTGTATTATGCTGAAATGATAAAAACGTTTGTTAAATATATGTTTATAGTCACGAAACGAGCAAAAAATATATCTGATAAATTTTAAATGAAGTCAAAATATATCTGAAAAACTGTAATTGATCTAATCATCTTTTTTCCTTTTTAGATTTTTTCGAGTCTTTTTTGTCACGTAAGTTTTTAGAAAAGAACCAAGCTCGTTAGATTTTCCTTGAACGGTTTTGATTCGATAAAATCAAATACATGTGCTGCTTAAATGAATCATCCAGCAAAAATAACACCTCACTTACAAAATTCAATTGAATGATCAAATTGAGCTTTTGAAAAGTAGGATTGCCCTCGTATATTCTTGGCAAATTCTTGAATGGTTCGACTGTCTTTTAAATGCTGTCGAATAATTTTTGGCAGAGATTAGTTTGAATTACTAAATTAGCCGTAGACTGCCAAAATCAAATGATAAGTGTTTAAAGTGGTGTTGTACAGGGAATTACGATGGCTATCTGGGGCGGATCTAGGGTATTATCTCGAGAGGGGGGGGGGGGGTTGAGGGGGCGGATTTAAAAAAAAAATTGGAAAATTGTGTCGACCTTTTTTTTAGGTCGACCAAATTGATTTTCTGAGCTTTGGCAAAACACTACAAAGAGCCTGTTTTTTCCAAAATTTCTGCGCCGCAGGCAAAATTTTGAAAAAACAGGCTGAAAAAAGGCGTTTTTAGGCACTTTTTGGAAAATTTTGACAGAATCTTGCATTTTTTCGGCGCTCGATCACCTCCTCAGTGAAAATTAGTATATATTGGCGCCTGAGGCGCCTTTAAAAAGATTTTAGGACCCGTCACCAAAAATGGATAAATCAAATTAGTACAAAGGGGGGAACCTTTCGGTCGGCAGGGGGTTGATAATCACTGAGAGGGAAGGCGTCCGCCCCCCCCCCCCCCTAAATCCGACCCTGATGGCCAATATTGCCTCGTTGTTTCAAATTTCAAAGACTAACAAATTATTTGTGCTCTTGGAGATTGTTTTGCTTAGGCAACGGTTCGAATTTTTAACTAGTCATTGTTTAACAAGTTTTTCAATTATCAAACAAAAGTATTGTGGCCCTGAGCTCAAAATTAACATGGAGGCTAAGCAAAAGTTAGCTATACTTGCAATACAACCAACAAAAACATAGCACGACAGGCTATCAGACAGAAATTGAAACGAAAGCCGCTAAGTCGAAAAACCAATTGAAAATCTCAAAAAAAGCTAGATCTACCAAAGTTTTAATATCTTTATCTCACCTTGTCTCAATAGAACCAAATTAGCCTTAGACTGCCAAAATCAAATGATAAGTGTTTAAAGTGGCGTTTTAAAGGGAGTTAAGATGGCCAGCAACGAATCAAATGAATTTTGAACTTGCGGGTAAAAATAAAAATAAAAAAATAAGAAAATATGTAAAATTTAATTTAGTGAAAATTAAAATTGATCCCAAAAACTGATTTTTTTTGCAAAATACTTCAAAAACTTCGAAAACAACTGAATACCCCCTTAAAAGACTCACACAAGCAAAAAGAAAGAAAACAAGACTGCTCGTATCAGGGCGAAGACCTGAGTGTTCCGACTGCCTTTTAAGGTTTATGGAGCAGTAATAACATTATTAAATTATTAACACCTCTCTTACAAAATTCTATCGAATGATCAAATGGAGCGTTTGAAAAAAAGATTGCCCTCGTATATCAGGGCAAACTTTTGAATGGTTCGACTGTCTTTTAACGGCTGTTGAACAATTTTTGGCAGAGAACAATTTAAATTTCTAAATTAGCCTCAAGTGTTTGAAGTGGTGTTGTACAGGGAATTACGATTGCGAACAGGGGCGGATCTAGGATATTATCTCGAGGGGGGATGGGCGCGGATTTTCAAAAAAAATGGAAAATTATGTCGACTTTTTTTTAGGTCGACCAAATTGATTTTCCGAGCTTTCGCAAAACACTACAAAGAGCCTGTTTTTTCCAAAATTTCTGCGCCGCTGGCAAAATTTTGAAAAAAAAACAGGCCGAAAAGGCGTTTTTAGGCATTTTTTTGGAAAATTTTGACAAAATATTGCGTTTTTTTTTCGGAGCGCGCTCCCCCCCCCCCCCCCCCCCCCTCAAAATTAGTATATATTGGCGCCTAGGGCGCCTTTAGAAAAATTTTAGGGCCTGTCACCAAAAATGAATGAATCAAAATAGTGCAAAGGGGGTCTGCAAGGGGTCGAGAATCCCTGAAGGGGAAGGCGTCCCCCCCTAAATCCGCCCCTGATGGCCAATATTGCCTCTTTGTTCCAAATTTCAAAGAAAGTAACGATTTATTTGTGCACGTGGAGATTGTTTTGCCTAGTCAACAGATCGAATTTTTAACTAGTCATTGTTGAACAAGTTTCCTACGTTTCAAACAAAAATATTGAGGCCGTGAGCTCAAATTTAACACAGAGGCTAAGCAAAATTTAGCAAAACTTGCAATACAACCAACAAAAACATAGCACGACAGGCTATTAGACAGAAATTGAAACGAAAGTCTTAAAGTCGAAAAATCAATTGAAAACCTCAAAAAAAACTAGATCTACCAAAATTTTAACATCTTTGTCTAAACTTGTCTCAATAGAACCAAATTAGCCTTAGACTGCCAAAATCAAATGATAAGTGTTTAAAGTGGTGTTGTACAGGGAATTACGATGACCAACAACGAATCAAACGAATTTTCAACTCGCGGGTAAAAATAAATTTAAAAAATCAAAAATATATAAAAATTTATTTAGAAAATCTAAAAAAATGTTTTTTTTTTTTTGCAAAAAAACTTCAAAAATTTCAAAAACAAGTGAATACCCCTAAAAAACTCACATGACCAAAAATAAAGGAAATAAAAAAATAAATTTAGGAAAAAAATAAGATTGTTAAAAAACTGTTTTTCTTAAAGTGCTTCAATTACTTCAAAAACAATTAAATATTCCCTAAAAAACTTCACATGAGCAAAAAACGTGTCTACTAAATGACGCAACCCGAGGCCCCTAAGTTGACTAGGTATAAACCGCAAAATTTATAGACGAAGAAAAAAACTAACAAACAAATTTAATTCAACTCAGATTTAACAAAGGTAAAATAGACGTGAAAAAAAAACATTGAAAAGAACGGGCATTTGAAAATCCGACATGCTCAAAATACGTCTGTTAGTTACCGAAAATGCAGTGAATTCAATGTTGGACAAGTTGCGTACACCAAAAATTGAGTCCCAGGGTTTTCGCAAGCCTGAATCGTCTCAAGCACGTATGTTTTTCCTCTATTAAATACGGGATGAAATTAAATTTATAATGAAGCAGCTTGAAACACGTGTAAAGTTTTCACATGCAAAAACTTGTGAACAAATTACTTTAAGGAAAAAATTGATACTCGCTTTTGGCAAAGGCAAAAAATTCAATTGAAGTATTTTTTAATTGCGAGTTTAAATACAGCCAATTTGGGACAATTAACACTCGAAATGTTTCCTTCCGTTAACGCGCAAGCAGCGATCTCTTCCGACTCAAGAAATGATCCAAATTTAAATGAGGCAAGCGATTTGCTCTTATTAACACGTTAATATTTGCTGAATATATCGTTATGTACTTTATTTAGCCTGTAAGGGGAGGTGATTTTTAAAAAAATCAGATTAGTATCTCAAGAAATGATATCGCAAGAAAAAAATTATATATTTCGTTGCAAACAAAAAGCATTCGGAACGTTCATGTTTTCATTTTACTACACGAGCACTTACATTTCGAGCGGTCTTGTTTTTCCGTCTTGAGTTGATTGTTGTTACTCAGACCAACTTTGGTTATGAAGAAAACATCTTTTCAACAAACAATTTTTATACCCCATTTTAAATACTGACTCTTTGGGCTCAAACATAAATCATATTTCAGCGGCAATGTTTTTCTGTAAATGTTTTTTGTTAATTTTTTCGAAGTTTTGAGGTCTGAAAATTCGAGTTCAGCACTGCTTGGGACTGATTTGTTTTCAATCAAACCCCAAAAATGTTTTAAAAATGGTTGCATCGGAAATGTTTTTCAAAGTGAACTCGACGCCAGATAATGTCCCCAAAAATGTATGAACAGCTGTTGCTGAAGCGTTTTTTTCCTTCGATTGCTGAAATTGATCTGAAAAATACCACAAGCATAAATATTCCAGAATTTTGTTCCAAATTTGTAATTATAACTCTAGCTTTGATCCACTCGTTCGAGGCTATGCATTCGGTGTGCACCCAATGGGTTAAACTGCCTCAAGGTCACTGAAAGATCAATCGTATTAGGGCATGATGCCTAGCACCAGTATTAAATTGAGCCAATATTAAAATTAAAGTGTAGGCAGAAAACAGAGTGGCTGATTTAATTGCTTCACTTTTTTAAGCGGCTGTGATAAATGATTATTTGTAAAAAAAATTTAATATGCAACTTAATGGTTTGGGCGAATTAATTTACCCTCCTATGCTATTCTGTAACACCAAAAAACTATATATATTTTGGGCTTCTGTGCTATTAAAAAGTTCTCAATCCAGTTTTTGTCAAATGAGATTGATTTTTGTCAAAAACTATCTGTAATTACAAAAAAATTAAGCAAACAAGCTTTAAGTTGAAGAATGATTTCCTTTGATTGAAGTTAAACTCACTTAATTTTTTAGTTTGTTTCAGTCACCAACAGTTTTCCCTTTGTATGCTGATTATATTTTTCTACAATTTTTTGATTTTCTATGCTAAAACTTAAGGATCCTTGCCTTCTTTGGGTAAATTTTCTCCGGCTGCACCTAATTTTGATGGGTTTTTCTGACAAATAAAAAGCATTCAATTTTGCTCGTGGCCAGATCACGTGTGTGCGTCAACTCTTTTGATTACTTTTAAAAAGTTTTTAATGAATCCATTTGTGGTTTTTGTCAAGTATTATTTTAGGAGACTTTTCACAGGAAACAATAATGGTTTTATGGTTGGACTGAAGCCATTTTTACAAAAAAAATTAATTTCTCCGAAACTTTGATAAGAAACATAGCTTATCAAAAGTGTTAAAATACCAAATTCAAATTTGCTAGACGTTTCACAAATACATTGAAGTAGAGATCCCTGATGCCAAAGTCATACGGGCATCCCTTTGAGTCAGAAAAATCCATAAAATTAATTGTCAGTTAAGAGACCAAATGCAAGCTACTAGCTACTATAAGAAAAAGTAAAGTTTTTGAAAAAAACCTATTGATGAATCAGTATAGGCTTTTCTGGAATGTTTTCACTAAGCTTTAACCACGCCAGACCAAATTCGGTCGTTTTTGATTGTGATTGTCCGTTTTTTGCGTTTTGGGATGTCGTTTTTAGATATATTTTGCAGGAAAATGATTACGTATAAACAAATTTTGTTTTATTTTGCAAATTTAAACGATAGATAAATTTAGCCACGCCTTTTTGATACAAAATTGTTTAGTTCTCCACCTGCGATTGGAAAATCCATAATTCATTTTGCGCAGAAAAACACTGTGTTATCGGACTTACAAAAATATTTAAAGCATGCTTAATGCTTTGTCAAAATGAGATTTAGGCCAAAATGAAGCCAGAGCGTGGTTAATTTGTAGTCATTAAGAATGATTGAGCGAGTTTTTTTTGATAAGATGGACAATTGCTTTGAGCTTACCACGCGACTGCTTTAAGCTCCTTAATCTCTCTTTTTTGCCTCTTATGTTCAAAAGCGATCGACCAGGCAAGCAAAAAACAAATGAGTAACCTTTCAATTATCAGAAATCGCATTTTAAGAGCAAATTCTATAAAACAAATTACCTGTGCTTACAATAAGAACTTACGAACATGACGATTTTGAAAAATGTTCATATTTTGATTATGACCTTGTTATTGTAATTTTTTTGAGTTTTTGAGAATTAATCTATTTGTGTTAGGTTTGTTGGTAATTATGCGTTTTGAGTCGGTAGGAAGTCTGGGCCTGGCGGTGAACAAAAGTGACTTTGTTCATGGCTGAGTGGGTATTTTTCACCTGGTGTTTCTTAAATACCTAAATGCATCTGCCGTTCAAATTATTTCGTATAATAATTCGATCACGCTTCATATTTACCATACTTACTCCCCCCATTACCATTGTGGTAGCTCTCCATTCTTTCAATTTCAAAAAAATAATAATAGTTTTATTTCAGTTAAACAAAACACACAAACCTGCGCTGCATATTAATAAAGCATGATTAAATAATTTAAAAAACGTGCGGAAATGGAAAAAACTTCAATTTCGCCATACGGATTCCAGAAGCAATTTAAACTACAAAGCAAGAATTTGAACAAATTTCTGAACGAACAGATTTTGAAGGAAAAAGTTTAACCGCATCTCATCAAGTTGTGGAAACATCAAAGTGCGGGCAGGACTTGGAGCCATTTTTATTACTGTAGAAACAGATGGCTATGTTTGCATTATTAATCAACCTTGCGACTGTATTCAACTTTTTTGAGCGCAAAATAGATGCCTGGTGGGATTGAAACAGAACACTATGATTGTCAGACAGAGAACAATTCTGCAAAATGAACCCCATATTCAACAGGTGAGAAATTTTGGTTTCATCGTACAAATTTGTCTCTTATAACCAATTTGATTTTTGAATACAAATCGAGAATTGTGTACCAATTCTCACTGGCTTTTAAGCACACAAACTATCAAAAACCATCACAAAAACCATTACACAGAACATGAAAAAAACCACAAACCATTTTATTAAATCAATATAAACGTGAGAAAATCCCCTATGTCTCTTTTGAGAAGCCGCATTTTTTGAAACATTTAACTAACAATGGATCCGAGAAGCCCTCGGTAATTGCACTGGATAATGAAGTTACTGGAGTTAAACTTTAACAGAGCAAAACTATCTAAAATTTCAGAAAAATAGATTTTTTTCTGCAAAACGGGGACAAATTGATTTCAGCAAATTGAAAAGATTTTTCTTCTGGTAAACCGGGGAAAAAAAACTATTTTTTTTTTCGACAGACTGCAAAATTTTTTTTGACAAACTGAGAACGATTTTACGACAAACTGGGTACTTGGACATTGTGACACGCCTCCATGACCCGAAGTTGCGCTACCAACTACAGAATCGACTTTGAAAAAAGCAAAAGAATTTAAATTTATGCGTCAACAGGTTTTGGCTGTATCGACATAGCAGTTTTTTAGCTGCAATCTTTGTAACAAATTCACGATATCAACCACTTCAGCTCATCTCTTAAGATATTTTTCACAGGCCGTTTTTTGATAAATTATTTGTTTTCAATCAATTGTAATAAAGCAAAATCGACGCAGGTATAGACTCAAATTAATCCTTTTTCAAAAATTTGTTTCATTTGATATCAGGTGTAGAAAAAACATATGTTTATAACTTTGTTAAAAGTACAAGAAAAGTTGAGAGACAGTGGGCACATTCGTGACCACATCCTGATCTGGCCTGTAGAACTTATGCAGTAGCTTAAATTGAGGTATCAAGATGCCACCTAACGTCTTGAATGGTGAAAGACGGCTTAATTCACAATGATTGTAGTTAGATTCTTTCAGAAATTAATTTCGGAAAGAAAACTTTCAGATAAAGAAGTTTTTTTTTAAAAGAAAACAGATTGTAGTCTGGAACGTTTCTTTTTCTCATATTGTTAAAGTTGAATATCTTCTACGGCTCTAAATTACTGAACTGCTTGATAATTTAAGGTTTTAAATTAATTAGGTAAAATTTTTTCATGACTTTTATCCTAGAGTTTATCAGATTTGGGAGCGAGCTATATTAAATGAAGCTTCAGACTTGTACCTGCTTTTAAAGATTGAATCACTTCATTTCCGCAAAAATAGAATAGCCGATTAAGAAAAAGAAATAAACTATTTCAGATTTAACCGTTTTGTTTGAAACCGCTTTGTTTAACCTCGTTTGTATGTAGTCGTCAGCAGTGTATTTAAAATTAATTTTCAGTAGATTTCAAAAAAATATTTCAAAAGAAAATTTTCTTACACAGGGGAGAGGATGAAGAAGACATTTAACACGGAGTTGATATCTGATTTGGATCATGTTTTGGGCTGGCTTAATTGAGTAGAGTTTTCTAATTCTGGGAGCCGAGTTCAACTTTTTCTGACAATTCAAAAATTACGCGAATGATTTATGGAAAAAAAATAAATAAATAATGCAATCCAGTGATACTGCAATTGAAACTATTTCTGTTACTCGGACGGCAGCTCGGTTTGTTGTTATATATAAAATATTTTAAAAAAAATTTTACTGGAGATTTATTATGCGCATTTTTTTTATTTTTTGCCACAAATCAATATTCAACTTTCCCAATTGACAATTTCTTTTCAAAACCGAACGCGATAATAGAGCTTGGGCAAAAACAGAAAAAAAAGCATCTTGAATAAATCAGATTTGCCATTATAAGTAAATTCCTTTTTCAAAATTTTGCTTCTCGATTTTGAATTTTCTTTGGTGTTTTATCAATTATTCAATCTCATGAACTATCTTTACCTTATTTGACAACTTCAGACAAAAATAGAATGCCAGATTATGCTTATAAAAGTGCATAAAGTTTTAATCAACATCTGTGTAGGCAAGTGTTTCAACCTCATACTTTGACCTATTTTTAAATATCAGTTTTTCAATATCTTTTAAATCTTAATTCCGCTGTTATCAAATGAAGGAAAGTATCAAGGAATAATTTATCTTGAGCTAAATTATTCAAGAAACTGCTTTGATGGTATTCTGAACATTCAAAGGAAAAAAATTTCGATATGATTAAGTGGAGCAGTTTTATATCATCAAAAATCCATTTGATACTATGCTCATATTGATTTTTCTACTTTATTTTTTGTTCATCTTTGTAAGCCAAATAAATTTTGTTAAAAGCTTCTTTTTTCGTTTGTAAAGCTATCTCCTTAACTATGGAGACAAAGAGAGTTCTTCTATCTGCGAGACCAGTAAGTAATTCGACATCGGGTCAATTCAAATCGAAGTAGGCTCCCTTCTAACTGGGTATAATAAAGGTAAAACTGATACTGAGCGATCTCCAAAGAGCAGTTCCTAGGAAGCTTACTATTTCTTACTTTTGTTCACCGGAGTTCCAATATCGAACGAAAAAACCTTTAAGCTTATTTTGAAAATCGAATAAGGGTATCAAAATTACCCAAAGAAAAAACTATGGGCAAAAAAGCTAGAAAAAAGCTGAATCTGGAGGTACCTGTTTGATGTTTTTTTTTTCAGTTTGTTGTACTGATTCGGGATTAAATGGTTAATTTTAAGAAATTGAAAATTGGATTTCAATCAAAACCTTAGTTGTTTCTCTAATAAGTAAAAGCAAATTTGTTTTGACAATTTGAAACGTTTCCCACAAACTTTGAGGCGTAGCCGCTTTTGCAGGAGGCTTCCCACAACCTTTTGCCTCGATTAAACCCTTGATATCAAACTCGGCTGGGTATATTATATTATATTATAAAATATATTATAAAAATCAAAAAATGGACAGTAAATCAAAACATTGATTTTTCTGAAGGCCATAAGTTTTCTTGTAGAAAAATTATGGACGTAGCAGCTTATAGAGAAAAACGTTTCTCAAACTTTTTTCTGACCACAAAATTTCTTCTATAGAACGTATTGTTTGAGACTTGAAAATTTTTTTAAAAAACAATATAAAAATCATGTGAAACACAATGGACGTAGCCTCTCATGCGCGGGAGCTTTCCATGCCCTGCGCTTTTGACTGAAATCAAAAACTCAGATTTGGGAGGGTAGTATTTGAGAAAAGTCAAAAAGTTTCAAGAACCTGTCAAAAGATCGAAACTTTGACTTTTCCGAGAGCGATAACTTTTTGTATGAATAAATCTGAGTTTAGTTGTTTATGCAGGGGAGCGTTCAACAACCCTCCGATTTGGGAGGGTAGTTTTTGAGAAAAAGAAAAAACTCCAAAAATTTGCTGAAAATATTCCCCTACATAGTTTTTGGAAGGCTGTAGATAGTAAGGCATAGTAAAAAGAGACCTTAAAATTTTTTTGATCACAATGAGCAATGGCCGCTGTTTCCATTGGTACCACTGTTTTGAAAATCGGTAGAGTTTTTTTGCGAAAAACTAAGTGTTTTGAAAAAAGAGGAAAATTTTTTCCAAAAGTTTTCAAAAAAAAACTAAAAACAAAAAAACCCGATCCAATACATCTTTATAAAACCTATTTTAATAAAACAGTAGGCTAATATGTAAGCGAGATGTCAAACTCACAAGAGCTTTTTTGCTTTTAGAAAACATCAACCATTGTGGACTTCATTGACGATAAACCCAAACTGAACTCAGACCGCACCATTTTACCGCAAATCAACATAGCCAACAAAAGCCAATTTACGCGACAAAACAGCACTGTGTTTGCAACCACGAACTACACCGCCGCCGACAACAACAAACCGAGACAAGTTCAACTGAGTTCCAACTCCACAGTCGTGCGCAAGTCGGGAAATTATAACGGTAACTCGGAAAACACGAACGGCGTCAGTAGTAAGAAGTCGAGCGTGGCGTTCGTTGACAGCGCGGGCAAGGAGGGACCGCGACCATGCAATGAGGTTGAGAGTTTCCCGCAACATGTGAAATATGTGCCGATTCCAGTGACAGGTTAGAACCAAAGATTTTTTCTCTTTTTAATTTTCCCTTTTTTCAAATTGATATGTTTATTTTTCCAAGCAATATTTTGAGCAAGAAACAAAAATCAATTGACAAAAGTCCGTGAAAAAACTATTTATCTCGGACAGACGAGTAATAGTTCAAGCAACGCAGACTTAATCAATTTGTGTAAAATGTCAACGAATGAAATTTTTTGTTGTAAAAATCAGTTTCATTTTTAATTTCATGAAGGGTTGAAAAAAAAATGGTTCACAAATCAAACTTGAATCGTTTCAAACTTGAATTTTTTGAAAATAATTCAATTAGGTGCATTTTGATTTTAACACAATTTTCGCTCTATCATCAAAATATTTATTTATGCATAAAAAATTGATATCCAAAATTTCATCAACTCTGATCGTCCATTCCTTCCTTCTTCTCAAACTTTCGAGATGCCCATATCTGCGAAATCATGGTTCATTATTGATATCCCATAGATACCACATACAGCAATAACCAGTAGCGCAGGAGACACTTGTGGGTTTGACACCGCTCGGTTTGGTTTGCCTGAAAATGTTGGATGAAACAGAACCTTCAGCTTAAAACAACGGATCTCTTAGAACAAGCTTAAAACAAGAGTTTATACACTCCTCCCACCCCCCCCCCTCAGGGATTCGACCACCTGCCGACCCAAAGGGCCCCCCTCTGTACTATTTTGAGATATCCAGTTTTGGCTGACTGACCTTAAAATTGTTCTAAGGGCGCCCTTGGCGCCAATCTATACTAATTTTAAGGGGGGAGCGTGCGCCGAAAAAACGCAATTTTTTGGTCAAATTTTTTCGAAGTTTTCTAAAAAACGCCTAAAAACCCCTTTTTTGACCTGTTTTTTGGCTCTTTTTCTTTTTGCCCCCCACCTGCAAATTTTTACATGTAAATTTGTTGACCACATTGTCCGATTGTTATGAAACTTTACATACATACTAATAAGGCCACGACAAACATATTTGGTCTTCATACTCAACCTCGTAAAACCACTCGTTACGCTAATATAATGAAGCTCGTTTGAGGTGGGGGGGAGGGGGGGGGGGGGTTTAGTGCTTTGGGAGAGCTCAGAAAATCAATTTGGTCGACCTTAAGAAAAAAAATCGACAAAATTTTCAATTTTTTTATTTGAAAATCCGCAACCCCCCCCCCCCCGCCCCTGTCGAGAAATTCCTAGATCCGCGCCTGAATGTAGGGGTGCTTACCGTTCTGTGCTTTTCCATTCATCTGTGAACAGCCTGGAGTTTTAAGTCCCCTAAAACACGCCACGTTGGATGACATAATTGATTCACTCTGATTAAAATCATCGGGCTTTAACTCAACTTCTGTGAACTTTGTAATTGATAAGGATTAGTTGAACAAAACATTTGTTTGACAGTTTGTAATTAATATGCCTCTTCAATCTCTTTACTACCCCTCCCCTCCCAGAAAAGGGGAAAACTCATTAAAATTTATTGAGTTAGGACCGATGTGGTTAACTCATAGAGTAATTTCGGATAGGGAACACCGTCTGCTCGTCACGCTATCTTATTTTCGGCCGGATAGATTCGTGCAACATCTTAGTCTAATACCGATCCTAATCTTACTCTTATACTATCTAGTCTCAGGGTGTTTAACTAGTCTCTGCTAGGCTCAATAGATCTAGGGTATACTGGTTTATTGCGGCTGCTGAAGTTCTCTTGGAGAGGCAACTAATTTCTAAGTTTAATTCAAATCTCTCTGGTGCTGAAATTACAAGTAATTTCAGCACTTACAAATAAGTGGGTTGTTAGTTAGATGGATCATGATTGGTTAATATTAAATACTTTACAGTGGTAAAATATCTAATTTATCCAATCATAAAATATAGTTTAGATCAGGTTCCACCCATCCGGGTTTTACAGAGTTTTTTAGAATTATCTTTCTGCAATTTAAAGGATGGATGATGGACGTTGGTATTTGGCGAACATCGTACTCTTGTCCGGTTTCTCTTGTAAGAGAAGTTCCAGGACGCTGGAGTGAGGGGCATCAATCGTTGTGTCTTCTTATGACAACGATGGTGTTTCCCAATGAAATCAATCTGATTTCAGAATGGTTTGCTATGACGGGTTTTTCTGTTTTATGTAGAGAATTTCTTTTGTGTTCGACCTCGTCTGGGAATGGCGTGGAGGGAATGCCTTGTAACTCGGATCTGTACGTATACTTGAGCATCGAGGTGGTCATTGGTCTAGTTCAATGAAGTCCTTTTCTGCGAAGTCAAGTCGTACTCTAAATCCTTTGAGTTTGTGATTGTGGACGGCATATCGGTTTGTGGTTGGCCATTCTTTTTTAAGTGTAGTGGGGTCATTTTGTCTTTGGATGTTCGTCTTTGTTGTTGTGTGCTGATCTATATACTGCAAGGTATAGTTTACATTTTATAAAATTTTTATTAGTTCAGTTTTTAATTATGATTTTGGTTAGTTGTTTTCACAAAAGCATTTTGTTTTAGTTCGGTTATTTTGAAGAGTTACTCACCCTTTAGTACCTCTTATTAAAAATAGAAGTGTGGTCACAAAGCGTGGATGTAGCGCGGTGGGTTAGGCCGGCTATAGAGCATGCTCAGGACGTCCTCTCTGGTGGGTTAGGCCAGGAGTGGGAGTATGATTTCGTGCGGTTTCTGTGAGAGGTCCTGTTATGTGATAACATTTTATGTTGGGATTATGGTGGTTTTTCTTATGTTTCGTTGGTTGTGTCCTTTTTTCAAAAATCAAATTGTTTTTGGTATGGGTTTGTCTTTCGACTTTTTTGTGTTTTATTATTTCTTTCTTAGACTTTATAATAGTCTTCAAAAGAATAGATTATCCAGTTTTAAACTGGGCTAATCCGGTTTGGGTACCGTTGGTTTTCTTTTCTTAGTCATGCTGTTATTCTATGATTTGTGGTGTTTAGTAAGCTGCGTTGGTTAGTTTTGTTTAGTATATAATTCCTTTCCAACCGGGTTAAAGGAAAGTTTGAAACTTGTTATCGCGTGTTAGAGTTGTTGAGTGTGAAAGCTTGAAACTGAAATTCATTATTTAAACAATTCTTCGTGGGCGAGCTGTGCGAGTTTGGATAGAATTCTTGTGCGAGTGAATAAAAATATCAAAAGGTTAGTACTGCATTTTCATTTTATCAATTTACTACATAGAATTTTAATTTTACTGCTTGTTTTGGGGAAAAATTAAATTACAAATTTTCATTTTTTATGAAATTTACTGCTTTTGGGGAAACAGTTTATAAATCAATTTACTACATTTGGTATAAATTTATAGTTTATCTTGTGGAAAACATTAGTGAAGTGAAGAATTTTAATAAGTTTATTTTTTATTTTGCTTTTTTGTTTCTTCAGATGATCCTGGTATGAAGACTAAAGATCTAAATGAAACATGAGTAAAGAATGGTTAGTATTTATTTCAAATTTATTAGTGAAAAATATGTATAAATTATACTTACCTGTTAGTCGTCGGGGAAAAAACCGTGGGGGAAGATGTCGTGTATTATGCCGGAGTTTGTTAGTAATTTTGCTAGTATGCGAATGATGTTTTTAGTTTGAAGCAGTGGCGAAAGCAATTGAAGTGCTTTAATAGTTTTTAGTTCTTCAGTGCCAACTGCAAACTCATAAGGTGTGTTTTGAATGAGGTTATATAATTTGTGATTGTATTTAGTGTTGTGGATGAATTCTAATATTGGGATTTCTATAGGTTGGATAAATTCATGTGGGATAAGGAAGGGTCTGGATTCTTCTGCGTTAAAGGTCTTCGTGATGGGACAAAATATATACATTTGGGTTATGGGATCATAATTGCGGAGGATGCCGTGAAGGTTAGTATCTTTGATGCAATATGTGAAATTAAGAAAAAATGGTGAAGTGTATTTAGAGTTAAGAAACTGAAAACGGTGGTGTGGTTGTCTTGATGGTGTGTGTAGGTCAAATGATTTTGTATGAAGCGATAATATGTATATGTGTGGGTTTGTTTAGTGCGTAACATAATGTCGTGTGAGCAGTGCAAATCGCGTTCATGTGGTGCAAGGAAATGGAAGGTTAGTGAAAATAATTGAAAATTTTCTTTAAAACTTTCGTAAGCTTGCATGTCGGTTAGTGCTTCAGAAATGATGTGGTCAAATTTTCGATCAAATATATTGAGTGTAAATACATATGGTGTTTTGATGAAGAATTTTTCTGTTAGTTGTGGATTAGCGAAGCGATCATCATCTAGAAATTGGTCTTGGTTAGTTCGTATGATGTTATGATCGTAATATTCTAGCGTAAATTCGTTAGCTCGGGGTGCAGTGAATGTTTTTAGTGATTTTTTATATCCTATATAAGTAAATTGTCTATGTGTTAGTGGTGTGGTGAGTCGATATAGCATATCTTGATTTCTTTCTATATCGTCATGAGTATTAGATAATGGTAGGCAAAGGGGATTAGTAAAATGATAATATGATGTCCAATGAAGTGTAGGCATTAAAACATGTTCATCTACAAAGCTACGTGTGTCGTTAGTGTCATGAGGAGTGTTTAAAGTATATTGTGGAAATGAAGGTAAGGTGATTGCTAGAAAATCTTTCGTGTTAGTGTGATGTGGATGATTAATGTATTCACGGGCTGTTCCTGGTTTGGTTGGGAATGGATGGTTTGGGAATTTTCTTTTAAAAGTGCGATAAGCTCTATTAGTGCTTTTTGATGATTCGGTGGAAATGGATGATTGTGCTAATGATGCAGAATAAGCTGAAGAGGGTGTAGGGGTAGGTGGGTTTGAGGATTCTATTGTGGAAGAAATCTGATTTATAGTGGGGGTGTTAGGGTGTAATAGTTGTTGTTGTAGGGTGATAAAATTATCGAGTTCTTGGGAGATTTGGGGAATATCTGGAGAATTGGATGATCTGGTGGTAAAATATCTAATTTATCCAATCATAAAATATAGTTTAGATCAGGTTCCATTATGCATGTGCACAATAGTTACAAATCTATGCATATGCTTAATCGTTGAATTATCCTTATACGGGTGGATATTGTATACTTGGTAACATATGGGTGATATAGCTAAACAAATACATCATCCTCTTTAGTGATGTAAAAAATTTCATTTTTTTTTTTAAATTGGAAAAACTTTCAAAAACTTAGTCATACTTGTTGCACGTGGTCCACGTGTTCTTCTCTGCCTGACACAATTCCTTGAAATTGTTGATCCTGAACATGGTTCCCCCTTTGACGTTCCCAGCGGGAGAGTAGTGACATGTATAGATTGCATAGTTATTATCTGGGCAGATATAAACCCCACACCCAAGATTCACACTATCTTTCCACATCATCTAAGCAGAAATTTCAAAACAGTGCAGGCCAAATAAAAAAACTAACCAATTTTTGAAAAATCAGTAACCAATTAGAATTTCTTACACCAAATTTAGGAAATCCGGAACAAAGTTTGCTGAATCCAAAACTGTTTCCCAAGTTCGTAATAAAACATGTATTCATTACGTTCTAGATAGCAGTTGTGAGAAACCCGCTTACATTTGAGGTACCTGCGTATAATTTAGGAATTCCAGAACAACTTGCAACACTTGCTTGTTGCAGGAATCTGCGATACAACTAAAATGCTGATAAAATTTACGTTATAAACCACAGTGACAAAAAACGGTTTGCAATCGATTTTATGAAAAAAATAATGTAGCAGATACCGACAAAATTGATTTGAATTGATTCCAAATCGATTTAGTTTCTTACAAAAATGTAGCTTAAAAATCAATATTATCGATTCTACATCAATTTAAATCCTTTTTTGTCATTCATACTGGTGTCATTTTTTTTTACGGATTTCAGTATTCAAAAAAAAAATTTTAATCGATTTTTAACAATTTTTTTTGTAAAATTATCTTATCCAGATTCTACCCAGTTTATAATCAAATTGCTAGATGATCGAACAAAACAAAATAGTTGAAATAATTTTTTTTTATTTGCTCTTTGACTGATTTTTCTTTTTGATACTTGGCCTGAAACTAAACTGTGATGATAACTAATGTCTAAATGATTTTGCACTGAAATGATTATTCTAATTTGAGTGTAGTAATTATATGTTATTTGCCAAACAAAATTGATCATAGAACGTTGAAATTGAAAATCTTATTTGAAAAAATATTGCACAATTTTACTTATTGCACAATCTTTTAAGCGTAATAGTTTAGGGTAAAAAACTTTCCTCGATTGACTATTGCTCTCTTTAGCTCTGATGGAGACTTGCTCAAGTTTCGTAACAAAAACTGTAGTTAAGGTAAATCAGTTCTGCTGAGTTTTTGATCATTTTCACTGCATTTCGAAATCTAACTTGAATCGATTTAAATTCATTATTTTTCTCAATTGTAAAAAACATTTTAACCCATTCTAAATTGATTTACGTATTTAAATGGATTATCGTAAATAGTTAACAATAGAAAAATCGTAAGCAGAATATTATTTGTAAAAAAAATCGATTTAAAATGATTTAAAATTCAAATTTGTCAAAGCGGGAAGGTATTTGTTCAATGAATTCACCGCAAATTTTAAACAGAAATCCACTTACATATTGGAAAATATTTCGCGACTTGTTTCTATTTTACAGTGATATGTTTGAAACAAGTTACTAGCTGTTTGATTTTTTGGTTTATGATTGGCTGACTTTTAACCATTTTTTTAACCTAAGATCCATTTATGATTTCTTCAAATTTTTTCAACAGTGCCAAAAATTGAAAAAAAAAAATCTTGATTTTTCTGATAATAGATAATACAAAAATTTATCCACCAATAGTGCTCAGCATTCAAATCGTTTGATTCATACATTCGTTCAAAGCCATAATTGCTTTATCTGTTTCTGCTTTTTTCTGAAATTACTGCAGTCTCTATAATGGTAAAAATTTGATACATTTTTTTGTTTCTGGCTATAACTTCTGATTAAAGCCTCAAAACTTTGCAAAAAACAGACCAATTTTTTAGCTGAAATTTTCGCAACTGCCAATTTTCGAAACTGTTTGCGGTGACAAGTAAAGCTAGTATACTATACAAGTTCTACTCATTTATAATGGAAAAAAACTGCAAAGCTTTTTTAGCTTTAAGTCCAATTGGAGCTAAGGTTTATCCAGGCTAGTTTATTCACCATTTTTTTAAAAGAAAAACTGATGATAATTCTTTTAAAAAACAGCTTGAAACAAAAAAAAACTTTTATAGCGTATCTTTTGCCAAGAAAATGCAAAAATTTAGGAACATGTGGCAAAACTTTTGGTTTGACCTGGTGCTGGTAATAATTTGTAAGCAAATATTTTTAGCACTATTGAATAAGGTTTTCAATTTCGGCACTGTTGGACAAGTTTTTTGTCGCAACCTTGCTGTACACTCAAAACTTTGCTCTCGGTTGATGGCCACAAAATTTGAAACTGACTGAGCCATACTAAAAAACAAAAGGATTGTCAAAATCGTTCTTCAAATGCAACATGAAATTAATTTAATACCTGTGTGAGATGTCCGTACTTGGAAAATTTTTTGCCCTTGTCACACTTTTGATAGTCTTTGTTGCCAGGATAGGAGTAGAACTTAGTCTCCTTGTACCATTTATTACAGCCAATTGTTGCCACAGCTGGACCTCCTTTGGAACCCTCGCTTGTCATGTACAGGTTTTCACCCACGTTATCCCCTACCAATCAAAAGTATCAACCAGTAGTTAAATTTAAATTTTCAAGACGATGCGCATGTCAGCAGCACAAATAATTCAGTGATTTTGTTAAGCAGGTTGTTGCCCTGAAAAAAGTTTAAGCCCCAATTTCATAAAAACTACCCTACCTTGTGCACTTTTCAATTTTTTGAAGTAAAAAAACTGAATTAGAAAAAAAAACTCTTAAGCTTAAAACTCTAGACTGTAATATTGGATAACTTGTGACACATGATGGTTGTACAATAAAGAGCTTTTGATTTCACATACGATTTTGAGAATGGGTGAGTTTCTTGCATTGTCCTTCATTGCCCAGCTTCTGCGAGTAATTTTTGGCGCTATTTTCTGAAGAACAGATAACAAATATTCCAGACACCATCCGTAGACACTAATTTTATATTTTTGTACTTGTTTCCCTATTTCTGTTTGTTCTAAGCTACTGTTTTTTGTTAAAAACAAACGATATTATCATTTTCATCACAGAAACTTTTTAGTTAGTGTGAAAAAAAATAATTATAAAGTCCGTTAATAGGCTGTGAAGTCACTGAATCATTATTGGAACCATACCCAACACCCATGTTACAAACACATCCTTTCTTAAGAACGTTCGTAACCTGGCAAAATATTTGATTTTGAGTTACTTTCGGACAAATAGGGCAAACATGTGAATAGTTTTGCTAGTTTATAAACAGTCAAAATCTCATTTTTAGCAGTTTTTCTTATCAAATTGTGCCAAAAAAATTGCATGTAGTTCTTAAGCAGGGGCACAACAGCGGTTCGCCGTGATGAGCTGTACAGCTCGTATGTTGGTCCCATCCCTCGTGGATGAATGATCTTAAAATCTTAAAATCTTAATTATCATTGCAATTAAATTTTGTGAATCAGAAGTTGTTCAAACTTGCCTAAATTGTCATCCCATGTAAATATTTCAAGGCCAGCATTTTTCCTGTGCTTGTTGTGTCCATCCAAAGATGCCTTTTTGATTTGCTCATCGCCTTGTATGACATAAAACAAATACACGATCCCCAAAATCAGAGTTCGGACCATGTTCATAGGCCATGATTTTCGATTCATCATAATCGTTTCTTGATGTTTGACTTTTTGTTGTTATAGTTTTCTCTGCGCTTTCTTAGTTTTTTGTTAGAACTTATTCCGATTTTTCGAAAATATTTGATTCCATTAGTTTTGTTTGAACTTATTCCAATTCAAACTTGAGACGTGATTCAATTGAGTTCATAGCTAACTTTTAAACATCCGACAATAGCTTGACTATCAGGTATCAAACATGCAAACCAAAAAAGTAGGGTCTAGGACAACAAGCCGACGGAAATTCAAGCCGAAAGAACTTCAAAACAAAATTTAAGCTTTACTAGCACCTCAAAGCACTGTTTTTCATATGTAAAATGATAATTTATTTTAAAAACATTGGCAAATTTAGTCTATAATGAGCGTTATTCATGGCAATGCACCTCTTAAGAATAGCATCCGTAATTTACATCCGGCCGGATTTTGAAATGAATAAATTATAAACATAAAAAACGCCTTCAACATTGTTTTAACTGTTTTAACTGTTTTAAATTTAGAGGCTTAGGTGTTATGAAAAAGCCAAAAATTTCAGTATTCAAATTAACCATATTTCATTACTTTTTGAGAAAGTTTGGCTTGAAGTCCCTTATTATACGATTCGATTTGAAGTCTCGTCGGCTTGATGTCCTGCAACCGATAAAGTATAAACACGTTAAGATTGAGACGAGTGGCATGGTGACAAATTGTTAACTTTGACATCGTCAGATCGTGACTGTTCAGTTAGCTGCCACGGCCGCAAAAGTGTGCGCGGATGAGCTCTGACTTCACCTCTAACAACATTTCTGCCACAGACCTGACCAATTTCAGCTGCTATAGTGTTGCCACATCTAAATTCTAGACGCAAAATATTGGTCTTGATTTTCGAACAAAAACTATGCCCAATGAAAAACTAGCCTAGAATGTGGTGAAATAGTACATTATTGGACTATCTTAATACATGATCGATAGTAGCCAGGGGCGGAATTTTTTCGAGGGAACGGAAATTCAACAAAAAAAATCGAAATTTTGTCAACCTTTTTGTAGGTCGGCCAAATTGATTTTTGAACCTTTCTCAAATCAGTATAAACACTCTAATTTGAGCAAAATTTATGCGGCACGGGCTATTTTTTATGTTTGAGCCGAAGGCAGCCTTAGAAACATTTTAGGGTCTGTCAGTCAAAAATGGATGTCTTGAATAGTAATTCTTTGATAAGATACAGTCTGTGACTCGCTATTAGAACTGCTCAAAAATATTCTTTTGAGTTGCTTGATCCAATTTTTCACTATTGTGATTTATTGCTCCAACTTTTCGACTTTCTAAAAAATGACGCCATTTTTTAAACTCTCAAAACTTTGCAGAAAAGATTGCGAGTGAAAAATTTTTTTAACTTGGTTTTGGGGGGGGGGGTCGATTTTTTCAATGGAGCAGAATTTTTTTTAATTTGTGATTTTGGTCGCCAAAGTTGACTGAATAAAAAACCACACCAAGCATAAATATTCCGTTCTCTTTGAAAGTCGGAACAAAAACTCGACTGCCCATCCCTGAATGTTTCGAATGGGCAGTCGAAACATTCAGGAATTTGCCCTGATATACGAGTAGTCATATTTTATTCAAATCAATTTTGACTATTTAACTAACTCGGACGGATTTTTACCATTAGATGTTTGAAAAGATTCAATTTTGTCAAATTGCGATTATAATTGCGCGTAAATGCGCGTTCAACAAGCAAAGAGTGTATATATCTTTGCATGTTTGAGGAGTTATCAGAATTAAAGCGTGTTTCGTTTATGTTTTCCATAAGTCTTGACTCGAAAACGGCACAAATATTGTTTCAAAACTATTCCAAATTAAATTAAGACAGGCGTATCAGTCCAGCGTCCAGCTAAATAGCCGACTTATTCGGGGTAATTTTTTCTGCAGACAAATTTCGAAGTTTTAACTAGCCATTTCTGACGGAAATATTTTTATTAGCCAAAAAATGTTGTTGCCCTGAGCACAAAAGACATTTCTTCTGTGATCTTTTTTGTAAAGTTATGGGGGTTTAAAGATCGCCAATTTGAGATAATTAACGCGCGATGTATTTTCTGCTATTGTCGCGTTAGCGGAGCTTTAATCCATCTTAGAAAAAGTTCCGAATTGAATTGAGGTATGCTATTTAATCTATTTAATACTTTGCTGGATGCTAAATTTTTAATGAATGGTTCATGAATTTTTTCTAAAGCGGACACTTCTCCATAGACTTTAAAGAACAGTCTGAAGATTCAAGGATTCGCCCTGATACGAGCAGTCTTGTATCATTTTAAGTTTGATTTTGCTTTTGCGGGGAATTTAATACGAGCAATTTTTTTAGATTCAGATTTAGAGCTTCCAGGTTGAAATGCAAACGTATCAATGTGTGGAGCGGATTGCGCATGAAAGAAGGGAATTATCTGAAATTTATACATTGAATGACCAGATATATCACTTGCCGTTTTTGGCTTATTAACATGGGATTATTCATCCTATTCAAAACTCCGCACTAAGATAAGACAGCACGGATTTATAATAGTTTTTGGCTTTTTTTATTTTTGACAACTGGTTCTTCAACTATAACATCTCCTGGAGCGGTGTAGGATTTTTTTGAGAAAGGTGAGAAATTTAAGAGCATTTTTACATCAAATTAAATTGCCAAGCTCTCTGAAAACAAAATAAGGACACTTTAGGGCAACTTTTTTTGCGCCACAGGTACAGTTACCAACAAAAAACAAACTACAGTCCGAAATGACGTTTTTAGACACTTTTCTGAAAAACTGAACAAATAAAATGTGTTTTTTCGACGTACGTTGCTCATAAAAATTGATGATAGACCCTTTGTGAGGTCAGGGGTCAAATCTATTATGCCTGAAATAGCTTGAAAGTAATGCCATTTTTTACGCTTTGCTGGACTCAATTAATGCCCTGCATATTGTACTTTTGTAACGAATATAGCTGATGGCGAACTGTTGCAAAGTATTTATAAAAATCTTTGAGGGAGAATTTCCTGGTTTAAACAAATGCATTCAAAAATTTTTATATGTAACATTTTTCGCTCCGAACAAAAATTTTCATCTTTAACAGCAACGTCTTTCAAATTTTGCTCTTATTTCATGAAAAAACATGTGTGTAATTCAACCTGACTTAATAAAATTGTTTCTAACAGAGTAATTCTTACTAACTCATTAATAACTTGCAAAAGAATGATACTTTGATTGCTTATTTTTTTGGCAGAAGTAAGAATTTATATGAAGCAAAAAAAGTTCAAAAAATACTTGCAGTTTCAAACTTTGATCAAGGAAACGGATATCATAGTATCCTCCTTTTTAACCGAGATTTGGAGAACTATGAAAAATAAAAAAAATGCCTAAACGTTCTGTTTTTTGAAGCATTTTAAGACATTTTGGCAACGATGATCTTATTAAAAATAACTTTGACGACTCCCAATTGAGTTTTGATTCAAAATTCATTGTTAGAGTTACATTTGAATCTCATTATTGGAGTTTTGTTTGCCTACATGAGCAGCCGTAAATTTATGGCTACCTCTATCATTGACAGTAAATTAACTGCGTCTGACCAAAAATGGCGGTATTAATCAGACTGAAATCGTTTGCGCCTTTTTTGCGCTTTTTTCGTTTATTCCCGTGTATAAAACAGAAAACTAAATTCTCAAAACTGATAGCTTGGAATATAATACAACCTCAGCGCATAGTTTGAATAAATTGTTTAATTTAAAAAATTGCGCTGTTTTTTCATAGGCGATTAAAGGAAAAGTCCCTAAAACTGATAAAACTAACAAATAGTTTAAAATGATTTAGAAACCTATCTAATAATCTGTATGGCACCTACTAGAGAATCCTTAACCCTATAAATACAACTAAATTAGCGCTAGAGCTCTAATGAGAATTTTAATTTTGAAGCTTTCTAATTAGTTGAAATTTTGAATAAATTACCTACATTAAAATCACTCCTCTTTTGTTGAAAAGGGTGAAATTGTTTAGTAGATCCCGAACGTTTTTTTTTTCATAATTATCTTATAGCAGAATTTCAAGAACTCAGCTACATAATTTTTTTCTAACAGATCGTTTGGATCAATATCAGCTGGCCCTAATTAAATTAGTAATGTTTTGAGTGAATTTTTTTCACCGCTTTGTCGTGTTGATATAAACGAGTAAGTTTCGTTCGCGTCGTAAAGTCCAAGTAAAAAACTTTTTGTTTCTCAGAAATTTTATGAATACATAAACAATTGTTCCGACCATTAAAAAAATGTGGAGAATTTGTATTCGAGTGTTTTACTTTTTTTAAATTGTTTTCCACGCAACAGCAGGTGCCACAAAGAATGATCGGAATTGGCCGAGTGATATATCATATTAAAGCCCTTTCGGTGGCGATTTGACCATTTTAAAAAATATAAAAAACTTTCTCAGTGTTGAGAAAAAATAGATTAAAATTTTTAGTTTGTCTAATTTTGAGTAACGCAATCGAATCACGCTCATTATATAAAAATTTACTGTTTTTTTAAAGTTTTTAGGCTGAAAAACCTAATTTTACTATACAAAAGACTATTTTGTATGTTTCATTTGGCGCTTTTTTGACAAAAAAAGTTAAAAAAAGCTCCAAAAGAAAAAAATATATATTTTTTTCGAAAATGTTTTTTTTTCGTTTGTAATTCATTTTGGAGACAAATCTGATGGCTCATGCCCAGGGGCGCATTTAAGATTTTCTCGAGAGGGAGGGCGGATTTTCAAAAAAATTCGAAAATTTTGTTTTACCTTTATTTCTTTTAGATCGACTAAATTGATTTTCCAGAAAAAAAAAACTTTTTAAAAATTTTGAAGAAAAAATAGGCCGAAAAATTTGATCAAAACAGCATTTTTTCGGCGCGCGCGGCTAGCGTTTGTTCGGGTCAAATCCCTAAGGGGAGTAGTTTGTCCACCCCCTGCCCCCTTCCTAAATCCGCCCTTGCTCATACCTAGCTTACTAATTTTCTACAGGATCGTATAATTCTCTAATCACACCACGCACTAAAAATGACACTAATTTGCAAAAAGTATAAAAAAAACTATTTTTCTATTTTTTTAAGAACGTGGTGTGCTTCTTGCTTTAATCCTTGTTTTAATTTGCAGTATTTTCAAAAAACAATATATATTTTAAACTCCAATAAAAATACCCGGAGAAAAAAAATGGGCGCACTTTCAAACTATTCGAACAATGGTGTATAAAATGTTTGAGAAGGATCAACATTATATACAATACGTGTCCTTTAATTCAATAACATACAGTTTATCACCGTACAATATCACACTTAGTCATTTCACTACTGAACAATTTCAATCGACAACAATATAACACAGTACACTTTAACACAGTATCTCCAGTTTTTTACAGTACACTTAAACGCTTAGTCATTTCACTCTTAAAACTAATGCTGTATGAATTCCTTATCTTAACACTTATCACACCAAAGTTCATCCTGCAATTAACGCACGCACCATGATGATAACTTGGTTTATCTTAGTTATACATGCTAAAAGGAGGCTTCCTAAATTACTTAAGACTCTTATCAACAAGTTTGTAGTTTATTTTCAACTAGACTTTTCGCTAAACCATTATGATCACTAAAAAAAGCTGCTTGTGCTAATTCATAACAATTTGACGTAAAAACTCTGACAAAAATCACATTCTGACAATCACTTTATACTTTACTCAAGTGATAAACTAACGCAAACACAATAAACACATTATGATTGAGTCTTCTTTCGAATTCACAGTTTCATCTAAAAACCAGCCATTTCTTATCGTATTCAGCCACTAATTTTATTTCAAGCAATAAAAGAAGCTCACCGAAAACGGGTTTTGCTCCAAATATCAAACACATAAATGTCGAGCAACTGCCATTACTGAAAATAACGTATTAACCGAGACGCGTGGAGAGCATAACCATGACACTTCAGCTGGAACATTGGAGGTCCGAAATGTAATAGAGCATATAAAAGATCTCAGCGAGAGATTTACCACGACTGTTGCAGTTGCCAGTGCGGTTTTGCCAGTTTCAAACGATTTGGCTACTTAGAGACAAACTAATTCGAACGGCTGCGCGCATTCGTAAGCAGCTAGATGTAAATATGCCGCCCATCCCCGTTGCGCAAATTCTTGAGATACCTGAAACTTTGAAAATTTTTATCCGGTATGACAGTGGATCAAATTATCATGAGCGAATCATTTTGTGCGGCGACCCCGAAATGCTGAGAAATCTGGAGAAGTCAACTTTCTGGTTAGCCGATGGAACTTTTAAAATTACTCTAAAAATGTTCTATCAACTATATTCAATTCATGTTAGTGTATCTGGCATTGCGCCAGCTTGCATTTACGCGTTCCATCCTAACAAAACCGAAAAAAAACCCACAATCGCTTCTTGCAGGCGTTAATTGATTTAACACCCTACGTTCGGCCTGAAAAAAAAAGAATTGGGTGTTAAAGTCACCGTCGAAACGAATCACGATTTAGCGCAGGCTTCAGAAATGCCGCCATCCCTCGCATTCGAAAAGAAAGAAAAGATCGGCGATTCCTATGACATGATCGTTCAGGAAATTTAGAATGTATGCGACAGAAATTGTTTAGAACCCGAGAAAATTGAGAAAATTGACGAGTTTTGTCTGTACTTTGGCTCTACTTATATAAAAGCTCGGTGCCAATCCGTGAAGTTTTGTTCCCTCCCTCCCTTCGGAACCAGCGAGATGTGGCCGTGAGTGGGATTGCTCGAACAACAAATGCTGCCGATGGATGGCATTTCGGGTTTCATTTTGGTTTGAAACTTTTGAAACAAGTTGTGTCTGTACTTCGGCTCTACTTATATAAAAGCTTGGTGCCAATCCGTGAAGTTTTGTTCCCTCCCTTCTTTTGGAACCAGCGAGATAAGGCCGTGAGTGGGATTGCTCGAACAACAGATGTTGCCGAGGGATGGCATTTAGGGATTCGACCTTAATTCAGCGGAGCCCACCCAAACTAGTGGAATGGGTAGTAGTGCGCAGCCTGCAAAAAGACGCTTCCGTACAAAAATTCACTTTTTTGATGCATCGAGTGGCCATAAAATCAAAAAAAAAGAAAGAATATCGAGTATTAAATGAAAGAGTAAAAAAAATAATGTCCGTTTACGAAGACAAAACTGATCTGTACTTTTTCAGAACGATGTCTAATTTGTGTTAAGCTATTGTGAATTTTGTATCGTTTTTGTTGATTGTTTCGTATTATTAGAATTTAAATGTTAATCCTACTGAAAATTGTGTCAGCTTTTTTTGAAAAGACGTTTCCTTGCAGACTCCCGGAAACGTAACTAAACGCAAGAACTTGACTCGTGCTTTAGCAATTTGTTCCCAGGACAATCGAAATCATTTTTGGGATGCTAGGTTGGGACTACGGGCTGGTATACTATTTAGCTTTGCGTTTATGTGCCAACAGTTCAAAAAAAGCTGACAAAGCGATCAAGTCATAAGTTTAAGTTCGAGAATGATCCTAGAAAATATTGATTTTTGAGGCTTTTGGCATTGGTTAAACCTTTTTTAAATTTCCATACCAGCTGAAATTGTCTAGAAAAGTAGGCCATATTAGTTAAAGGACGTCTAATTATTTGCGGGCTTTTGAAGTTCATTGAACTATTGCTTTTTTTTGTTCATTTTGGAATGATTCATTGAACTTATTGGCAAGGCCATTTCATTTTGGTCTGAAACGTTTCATTGAAATCATTTGCACGGTCAGTTCTGTTCAAAACGCGAATTAAGTAGCGCGAATTTGTCTGGTTTTAATTGGCAAAAATTTCTCTCATTTAATTCTTTGATGTTTACCGAAATTCCCTTTTAAGTAAGTTTTTTTTTCTTTTTGGGTTAAAACGGTATTGAGTCATAGAAATTGTTTTAAAAGGTAGTGATGTTAAATTGCTAAGGCAACAAAAAATAGATAGTGAAATTGTAAGGTGTTAAGTTGTTTAGAGTTTTAAAAAGGAAACGATACAATACGGCTATAAAATCTGAGTTGTCGTTGATATTAATTTCATGTGAAAGTAATTGCGTTGTTTCAATGAACAATTATATATACCGTATCGTATCTATTTGCGGATCAACCGCTTACAAATCCCCTAATTAGTTCAGGGTGGAAGTAATATTGACTTTCCTGAAATTATCTTTGATGGCAACATAAATCGATCTAAAGTCTAAAAAACTTGAAAAATCATTCAAAATTAAATGGTTATCAACTGTTTAAAATAGCTATTCCGAATCTAACATTTTCTCAAGCAATATATTCTGGTCGCTTGCTCGAAGTGCATATTTACACAAAATTAATTTGAAAAATATTACGTGGCTGGGGGAATGTCTACGGTAGGTCAGTTAGAGTGGATTGTAGGGTTGATCCCATAATTTCTATCTAAATCTGGAAATCTATTGTAGTTTTTCATTTCATTGAGTATAAGGTTGAAAACAAAGTTAAATTTTTTTCCGCGATGTAATGATTAAAATCAATTCACCCTACTTTTTAAATAGGTCGTTCATCAATTAATGAAAATATATTTATAAATTTGCTAAGACAATAAAAAGTATGGAGTGAAATTGTAAGGTGTTAGGTTGTTTAAAGTTAAAAAAGGGAAACCATACAATACGGCTACAAAATCTGTGTTGCAGTTGATATTTTTTTCATGTGAAAGTAATTGCGTTGTTTCAATGAACATTTTTAATTACCGTATCATATCTACTTGCGGACCAACCGCTTACAAATCCCCTATTTATTTCAGGGTGGAAGTAATATTGACTTTTCTGAAATTATCTTCGATGGCAACATAAATCGATCTAAAGTCTAAAAATCTTGAAAAATCACTCAAAAATAAATGGTAATCAACTGTTTAAAATAGCTATTCCGAATCCAACACTTTCTCAAGCAATATATTCTGGTCGCTTGCTCGAAGTGCATATTTATACAAAAATAATTTGAAAATTAATGCGTGGCGCTGGGGGAATGTCTACGGTAGGTCAGTTAGAGTGGATTGTAGGGTTGATCCCATAATTTCTATCTAAATCTGGAAATCTATTATATTTTTTCATTTCATTGAGTATGAGGTTGAAAACAAAGTTAAATTTTTATTCTTCGATGTAATGATTAAAATCAATTCACCCTACTTTTTAAATAGGTCTTTCATCAATTAATGAAAATGTATTTACAAAATTTGATTTGTTTTTCTGAATGAAATTGACAACTCCAGTGTTCTCGAAATTCAAATCTTGCAAGAAACTTAAAAAAAAAAACATTTTTGCTTATTTTTTGCTAAATTCTTGGTAAGCTCAGTTCCTTTTGGTAAACTGAGTGCCTATTGAAGTTTCTGCTATTCTCTAGCAGATACTCAGCAAAAACTCACAGCGGAGATTGCTGGATTTTATTTCCTCTAAGGCGAACGCAATATATGAAACTTGTAAAAATGCATGCAAAGTCAAAGTTTCTTTATGTATTTACATCATTTTAGCAAACATTCTCAAAATAGGTAGATTCGAATTATAGTTAATAAAACTTAATTGAGTATGTAATCAGAAATTTCTTTACCGCCATTTAATTCTTTTATGATTCTTGCAAAATTTGCATGTCATAAGTACACTTGGGAATGACACATTTATTCTAGTGTTTCACATTTTTAATACACACTAATTTACATCATAGCTGGCATAACTGGACTTTCCAAGAGTGATGCCACAAGCAACCAGCAGTGCCATCAGCAGTTCGTTTTCTGAAAACAAACAAACCAACAGGAAGAGATAGTTCGGATCTAGATCTACTCAATACTCATAATCCCCCCCTTTTCAAGAAAGAGGGAGATTGTAAATAATATTAAATCAGCAATTTTCTGACCCATCATGCGACAAATTCGAATTTTTCACAAGAAAGCTGTAGTCCTAATTTACTGTTTTTACATAGGAGGGGGATTTTTTTGGTATATACCATAGTCGCAAGAGTTCGTGAATTCAAGGAAAACAAAAAAACGGCCTTTTGTCTATATCATTTTTCGAGTTCGTAGATTATGGGCCCATGTGAATAATCTCTACCCCCCTTACTACCCATTGAACGACGCCCCTAAAAGCTTAGATATATTTCGTTTAGCTTCCGGGGACGCTCAGTGTCCCAGAAAGCTAAACGAGAAATTTAAAAAAAAAGTTAGAGCGCAAAAAGCTGAATTCTGATTGGTTGAAAAAGATTGCTCTTCTCTTAACCGAGTGAATTATCTCTTTTAAATTGACAGAGGGGGGAGATTGCTAACTTGGTCCAGGTTAAGCTAAGTCACCTTGAGTCGCTTTCAGTTTCAACAGGTGGTGAAAGGAATTTTTTGAATAAGTTAAACCAATTGGAGCAAAGCTTATGATCAAGAAACAATTCACCTGGTTACAATTAAAACTAAAGATCACAAAGAGAAACTAAGAACTAAACTGTATATCTGTATATTTGGGGGTCTTTTCAATCATTGAGCTCATAATAGGGCAATCACAGTGTTTTTTAAGATGAGGGCTAAAGGGCTATAATGGGAAGAACACAACTGAAATCACGTGGGTCATTTTATTTTTAAAAAGTCGTCTAAAATGAAGGTCAGTAGTATGCATATAGTGCGTTAGGATCTGGGGGGGGGGGGGTTGTCATACATGGATGACCATTAGGTATAAATCATAATGGTCACCATGTATTAAATGATCAGCAATGGTCACCATGTAATAATCCTAATTGTCACCATGTATAATTTTATAACTAATGGTCACTATGTAATAATCCTAATTGTCACCATGAATAATTTTATACCTAATAGTTCTCATGTAAAACTTCGGTATATTAATGAGTATTCCCACTGAACGTTGTGGAAACGGGAATGGAATTAAGTTTTGGTCGGTGCATGTTTTCCCTTCTAAAGTTTGAGGGTATTGGCTTGTTTACATGTAAAATGACCTTATATACCTATTATATGCGACCAAACTATATAGTATATAGGAAAGCACAAGATTTTGGCAGCGTAGCTTAACTGTTGGCTGCGGTGAACGATTTCCTTCAAAAATGCATGTTTTATTGCTGAATCTCGAAGAAAGCAAAATTTGTCAAGTGCGGCGGCCGCCACCTCTATTTAGGCAAAAATTATTAATCAATTTGACCGAAATAAGAATGACAAATTTCAGCCAAATCAAGGTAAAAACAAAGTTCAGCCAAATGAAGGTAAAAACAAAGAAAAATTGAAAACACTGAAAACTCTAAAATAAGGAAATTGGCTTAAAAGTTTCGACATTTCCATTTTCCGTGTCTACAGGAGACTGAAAAAAGGTCTAAAATTTATGACAAAAGCTTTGATTTTATAGAAAGGTTGAAAGAGCTAATAAGTTGAAGTGGGTAAAGATCTGGAAAAACGAGAACACTGATGAAAGCCAAAAGTGCCCATTAATTTTGCTGCAGCCATTTCTAAGACTTGCATATACCACTTTTTATAATAAAAAGGAAACAATTTTCGGGGCTTCTAGAAAACGTCTAGTATTTCCTATTAACTTTTTTGTGCTAACAGAAATTGTGAAAATATTCATCAGAGCGGACCTAGAAACTTGGGGAAAACTGTTATTTGTGTGCCAATATATACGACAGAACAGAGTGACCATCGAATAAAGCAGGTGAAAAGTTATTTGCGACTTTTAAGGAAAGCAGTTATTCAAATTAGAGCAAATTCAATCGGGAAAGACTGAACACAAACTAAGACAACTTATGGATACAAACTCAAAACTTGATATGAATTCAGAGTTATAGTTTGAGCATCCAAAATTTTTGATTTTTCCATTAAAAGAATATGCAATTAAATAATTTTTAATTTGATACTACAATCTAATCAACTGTTCTCACTAACTTCTAATTAACTCAATTTGGCTTTAGCAAGAGCTTTCTATTCAAAAGTTTGAAGCGCTATCAGTTATTATCATTGACTAACCTTCTGCTCAACAAATTAAATTTTGAGTTTTTAAATATAAATCTGATCTTTTGAATGTTTCCATGATTACGCTATTGTCTCTCAAAATACGGTGGATTTTTGACCAAAATATTCGATTATTCATCTGCAACTAATTGTGTTATCAAGAGTTCAACCTTTCTCTCAATATATGCTTGAGGTGATCACTACTAGCAGTATCAAAACAGTTCGCATCATGAAATTTCTTCTCATTTTTGCATCGATATTTGTCTTCTCTATTAACAAAACATGTCTTCGAAAAACGGTTAGTTGTTTGAAATTTTAAGATAAAAAATCAAGCCTTATCATCAACACTCTACCTGAATCTTCGGATTCCGTCAGGATGATAGCTGTTTCACACTAAACAACGCTTTCACACCAATTTGGCTACAGCAGTTTCCGAAAACTTGTAAGTGCCATTTTGTAGTTTCAATGCATTTCGATAAACGTCAATTATGTTGTGTTATCTTAAGCTAGAACGACTAACAAAGACATGTTTAATTTGACAATAAAAAGTTTGTTAGACAGTTTTACTTTGAGGAATTAAAATTTTGAGCCTCAATGCAGAAAGACTTGCTATTCATTTCAAAGAAAAAAGGCGTAAGCATTTTGTGCTATTTCATAAAAAGCTCTATCGACTAAATAAATCTTGAATTTAAAAAAGTGGTACTGACTTTTTATCTGATTACACAATTGCTTCACTTCTGTGGGTTTATAACTTTGATTCAAAATTATGATTTTTCAAATGAAACCCATTGAAAATTTGTGACTTTTAGAGATTGATCAATCATCCTTCAAATATACAGTACCTGTCACTGAGAATTTGCTCGCTTACCGTCTTCAGCTCTACCAGCCGCATGTCTGCACGATCAATGATTTTCCTCAATAAACCATAAATTTTTTCTAATAAGTTTCTTATCGTAATTTTTACATCTATGAGTAACAGTTCATCAAACACTTTGGACTCCATGCTGTCTCCAATTGGACTTGTTGTGTGATGCTTCCATCGACAAAATTTTGTGAAAACTTGAAAACTGATCTTTCTTGTTAAAATTTTGAAATATTTTTCATAATCATTGACTGCAGATAAATTGAAATTATCAATGCAACATATGCCACTTTTTCAAAGTTAAATGTTCATAATGAGGATACCTGGAAGATCAAATATTTCTACAAATTGTACACTTTTACATAGATACATACAGTTTACATAAATAGACACACACGCAAGTTTTGCTTACATACATGCAAAAATTTCACTTATTAGTTCTGCTGACCTTTAAAATACAAGCACATGTAAACACACAAACCAACTTGCATTCACTTCACACTTTCAAGACAAATTTATACACACATTCAGGCAAAAAGAATCACGCATTACAGACTGGCATTCATATGTCTTTACATAAAATCATATAAACGTGCCTTTCATACTCATATACGAATATGTATAAGCACTTGCCTACAAAAAGACATGGAATGTACTTTACAAGCATGCAACTACTCATGTGTACACACTTTCCGTTTCAACAGACATAAAACTTCAATCATAAGTTTGTACAATTTGCAAACCAGCTAACTTTTAAAAGCTTTTAAACTGAAAAACATACATTGATACAAAATAATTGCTGGTCTTCATTCACTCAATCAAGCGGACTGGCATTCGAGAACTCTTATTTACATAAAAACATACAAATATACATAACTTCTAAATACTCAAATGAATACACACAAATAGTATGTGCATACATGATTAATTGCATTTATACATGCAAAAAATTGTACACTTTTTCATAGATACATACAATTTACATAAATAGACACACACGCAAGTTTTGTTTACATACATGCAAAGATTTTACTTATTAGCTCTGCTGACCTTTGAGATACAAACACCTGTAAACACACAAACCAACTTGCATTCACTTCACACATTCAGACAAAAAGAATCACGCATTACAGACTGGCATTCATACGTCTTTACATACAATCATATAACCGTGCCTTTCATACTGATATACGAATATGCAGAAATACTTGCCTAAAAACATACATTGGTTGAAAAAATATGCTTGTATTCATTCACTCAATCAAGCGGACATGCAGTCAAGAGTTATTACTTACATAAAAACATACAAATTTACATAACTTCTAAATACTCAAATGAGTACACACAAACAGTATGTACATACATGATTAATTACATTTATACATGCAAAAAGTTGTGCACTTTTACATAGATACATACAGTTTACATATTTACACACATACGCAAAGCATATGTGCGTACATATATACTATGCTTATAGTATCTTGTCTAACTTTCAAGAAAAACTAGAAACATTAGTAAAATTCAAGTTGGGTTATAGTTATTCTTCTAGTTACAATTGTTTTGGTTTACACGCACATAAGGAAAAAAATTGTACTCATACTTACAAACAGATCAACTTGCATACATACACACATACACAAAAAGTATTTTTTCTTGCATTTGTTTATAGATTACTAGAAATATTCACACAAAAATGTATTCATTACGTTTTACGTATGAATATATTCAAATACAGTCAAACCTACATACACACTTTGATTTTGACAATGCAAACGTCGCAAGCAGAGATTTGCAAAGAAATGCCAGCTTTCAGCCAACTCATCTACACCATTTAGCAATGTTGTTCATCTTTGAAAAAATAAAAAAGGGCGATAAACAATTTTTTAATATGTCTGTTGATCTCCCAAACGAATTTTCCAACGGTATCAAACTTCAACTCAAAATTGACCAGTGAGTCATAAGAAGCGCTTTTAGTGGTCAGAAGAAAAAACCGAGGCTTACTAACTTGCATAACACGGGAAAATTCCAAAACAAATTATTGAAAGTTTTTTGTTGGACGGTCCGAATAGAGTTTTTTGACATATAGAAAATTGATTTCAAGTAATTATTTAGTTTTGTACAGAAAATTTAAGACAGAGGAAATTTTGGTTCGAAAAAAAAAATTAGCCATTGTTCTAAGAATTGTTAATCTTTTTTAAAAAAACACTGTTTTTTGATTCATTTGTTAGTTCTGTAGTTTGATATATCTTCAGTTGAAGATTAAGCTGCAGGTTTAACCGTACACCAAATTACATTGACTAGAGTTCCACATTTTGTTGTTTTCCTCGCTAAACCATCAAAACTTTTTTTTGTTTAAAAAAATATTTTTGGTTCTGAAAAAGCTATTTAATACAGGTTCAACTGTTCTTTTTTTCATCTTTTCCCCCGTATTTATGCAATATCGATAGTTTGAGCTATAGTATCTTAGAAAATAATCTTTTACCTATGATAAAATTAACGGTAAAGGGTATGTTTTAGAGAAAACAAAAGTTGTTCTAAGCTGATGTTCAGCTCATTTTTTCAGTAATAAATAAAACTTTCAGTAATTTTTTTAATTTGTGCAAAATAAACAACCCA
>NC_087062.1:15164004-15215061 GCF_963678635.1 Symsagittifera roscoffensis | reverse complement strand
CTATCAAATTAACATTTTTTAAATTCGCTCGATAATCTTTAAATTTTTCTGTTCAAATCTTGACCTAGCCTCATTCGGTAAAACAGTGTTTTTATTGTTGGATGATAGTTAAGCCATACCGAGTACACCAGTGAGAGGCGTTGCTCGTCGCTACTCTCCTCAGAGTGCCCCTCACTGGTGTAGTCGGTATGGCTTAACTATCATCCCAACAATAAAAACACTGTTTTATCGAATGAGGCTAGGTCAAGATTGGAACAGAGAAATTTAAGGATTATCGAGCGAATTTAAAAAATGTTAATTTGATAGATAGATAATTGAGTACAATTTTTTGAAAGTATATGTGGCAAAACTTCACAAAAAAAGATTGCATTTAAGTTAACAACTGCAGCTTATGTGTGAATTTTGGGCGAAACGTGCAGTCATCTGATTTATCAAAGATAAAAAAAAACTGAAAAAAAAAATTAAAACCTGCTAATGAAGGGCATGTATATAAAATCTAGCCTTGTTTAACAGATTAAATTTTAAGCAAAATTGATATTGACAACAACAGTAAGACCAAAGTGTGGCCAGATTATCAACATAGAGCAGGATTATTTTACAGGTTAAGAAACTAATGATAAGTTTGGTAAAACTATATCACACACTATATGTCTATGTAGCCGTAAAAATACGTTTTAATTTTGTATCTGGTAATTTTTAGTATGTGGTGAACTATTCAGAAATCAAGAGCAGCAAAAAAGTATGAGATGAACTGTTTTTCTATTTAAAAGATGGCATACTTTTGATGGCATACTTTTGATCGCATAAGTAACTTTATACATATGAATCATTATAAACAAATGTATTTAACCAAAAACATACAAAGTAGACATTAATCGTGCTTACATTTACAAATAAAAACTGATTAAAATGCCTATCTACACGCACTAATTTTACGTATCCAAATTTGATTGATAATCTGTACCCACTTAGCATCTGGTGAAACAATCTAGAATAATGAAGAGAAGTAAAAAGAAGAAGTTGGATTGATTTTGACATCAAATTTTATTTTCAATTACAATTATTTATCCTAAATTTAGTCGAAAATGTTTTGGAACAACCTGCTTGTACATCTTTTCTGATATAACATTTCCAATACAATCAAACCGTAAAGCACGTAAATATCGATCATGCAATGCACACAATTTACACATAATTATATTACTTTGTAGTATCTGGTTGAACATAGTACAGATACAACACCTAGTAAAATGTTCTAGAAAATCTCGACTAATCTGGAACTAAAGCTACATTGAATTTGATTTGCGGCTTAATTCTTAGCTATTGTTACACTTCTGAACATATATACATAAAAATTAACAATTACACATACCGATAAACACGCGTAAAAAATCAAACACGGACTTATGTACATAAATTCAAGTTTATTCGAACCATTCGCTTATCAGCCAGTGATAGATCATACACAGCGTAGCCAAATTGGATGAGTTTCCCAGCAGATGAACGAATTCTGGTAAGACTAAATCAGGTTAAAATGTAAAGGGTTTCTTTTTGAAAAACTTTCTGGTTGTGGACTGACGTCTATACCCAATCATAAATCTCAATCAGACATAAAGAAACTTATGTGTTCATTTAGATTAGCCGCTGAATACAAGATATGAAAAAGAAACCAAAACTATGCTGCGTTTTAATACTTGTCCGAAAGTGTTCAATTTGAAGAAGAGTCGATAAAATTACTATCAAAAGTTACAAAAGATGTGGTCTTGATTATACAAAACAAAGCATTTATCAGCTATTTCATTTCCAATTCATGATCAGACTTGTTCTGTTTTTAGCGCAATAACAACGCCTCTGCAGACGCGTGCTTTCATCATTTGATTCATAATTTTACCCGTTTCAATTCAATGTTTGCTCTCCGTTACCGCAAAACCTTAAAAAACTGTATGTGTAAGTTTTGACTGATTCCGCTCAAGAACGTATTATTTTTGACAAGACTGCTCCTGGAGATTTTCTTTCCTTATTAGACAAAAATTAAATTCAAATAATGATAATTGGATAGTTAAGTTGAGTTTATTAATGTTTAGCTGTTTGTTTTGTAATCCAAATTAAATAAAACAAAAAGAACAAAAGTTTTTTTTGCTCCTAATTCTTTAAAATTATAAAAAACTTGTGTTTCATTTAGAATCATGTCTAGAAAACAATCGTTCTAGAAAGTTCAAAATCGCAAAAGAAGATTGGGTTGTTTGTTTTGCACAAATTTAAAAATTACTGAAAGTTTTCCTTATTACTGAAAAAATGAGCTGAACATCAGCTTAGAACAACTTTTGTTTTCTCTAAAACATACCCTTTACCGTTAATTTTATCATAGTTAAAATATTATTTTCTAAGATACTATAGCTCAAAATATCGATATTGCATAAATACGACGGGAACAGATGAAAAAAAAAAGAACAGTTGAACCTGTATTAAATAGCTTTTTCAGAACCAAATATATTTTTTTAAACAAAAAAAAGTTTTGATGGTTTAGCGAGAAAACAACATAATGTGGAACTCTAGTCAATGTAATTTGGTGCACGGTTAAACCTGCAGCTTAATCGTCAACTGAAGATATATCAAACTACAGAACTAACAAATGAATAAAAAACAGTGTTTTTTTAAAAAGATAACAATTCTTAGAACAATGGCTATTTTTTCTTTCGAACCAAAATTTCCACTGTCCTAAATTTTCTGTACAAAACTAAATAATTACTTGAAATCATTTTTCTATATATCAAAAAACTCTATTCGGACCGTCCAACAAAAAACTTTCAATAATTTGTTTTGGAATTTTCCCGTGTTATGCAAGTTAGTAAGCCTCGGTTTTTTCTTCTGACCACTAAAAGCGCTTCTCATGAATCACTGGTCAATTTTGAGTTGAAGTTTCATACCGTTGGAAAATTCATTTGGGAGATCAACAGACATATTAAAAAATTGTTTATCGCCCTTTTTTATTTTTTCAAAGATGAACAACATTGCTAAATGGTGTAGATGAGTTGGCTGAAAGCTGGCATTTCTTTGCAAATCTCTGCTTGCGACGTTTGCATTGTCAAAATCAAAGTGTGTATGTAGGTTTGACTGTATTTGAATATATTCATACGTAAAACGCAATGAAAATATTTTTGTGTGAATATTTCTAGTAATCTATAAACAAATGCAAGAAAAAATACTTTTTTTGTATGCGTGTATGTATGCAAGTTGATGTGTTTGTAAGTATGAGTACAATTTGTTTCCTTATGTGCGTGTAAACCAAAACAATTGTAACTAGAAGAGTAACTATAACCCAACTTGAATTTTACTAATGTTTCTAGTTTTTCTTGAAAGTTAGACAAGATACTATAAGCATAGTATATATGTACGCACATATGCTTTGCGTATGTGTGTATATATGTAAACTGTATGTATCTATGTAAAAGTGCACAACTTTTTGCATGTATAAATGTAATTAATCATGTATGTACATACTGTTTGTGTGTACTCATTTGAGTATTTAGAAGTTATGTAAATTTGTATGTTTTTATGTAAGTAAGAACTCTTGACTGCATGTCCGCTTGATTGAGTGAATGAATACAAGCATATTTTTTCAACCAATGTATGTTTTTAGGCAAGTATTTCTGCATATTCGTATATCAGTATGAAAGGCACGGTTATATGATTGTATGTAAAGACGTTTGAATGCCAGTCTGTAATGCGTGATTCTTTTTGTCTGAATGTGTGAAGTGAATGCAAGTTGGTTTGTGTGTTTACAGGTGTTTGTATTTCAAAGGTCAGCAGAACTAATAAGTAAAATCTTTGCATGTAAGTAAACAAAACTTGCGTGTGTGTCTATTTATGTAAACTGTATGTATCTATGAAAAAGTGTACATTTTTTTGCATGTATAAATGTAATTAATCATGTATGCACATACTATTTGTGTGTATTCATTTGAGTATTTAGAAGTTATGTATATTTGTATGTTTTTATGTAAATAAGAATTCTCGAATGCCAGTCCGCTTGATTGAGTGAATGAAGACCAGCAATTATTTTGTATCAATGTATGTTTTTCAGTTTCAAAGCTTTTAAAAGTTAGCTGGTTTGCAAATTGTACAAACTTATGATTGAAGTTTTATGTCTGTTGAAACGGAAAGTGTGTACACGTGAGTAGTTGCATGCTTGTAAAGTACATTCCATGTCTTTTTGTAGGCAAGTACTTATACATATTCGTATATGAGTATGAAAGGCACGTTTATATGATTTTATGTAAAGACATATGAATGCCAGTCTGTAATGCGTGATTCTATTTGTCTGAATGTGTGTATAAATTTGTCTTGAAAGTGTGAAGTGAATGCAAGTTGGTTTGTGTGTTTACATGTGCTTGTATTTTAAAGGTCAGCAGACCTAATAAGTGAAATTTTTGCATGTATGTAAGCAAAACTTGCGTGTGTGTCTATTTATGTAAACTGTATGTATCTATGTAAAAGTGTACAATTTTTTGCACGTATAAATGTACTTAATCAAGTATGCATATACTATTTGTGTGTATTCATTTGAGTATTTAGAAGTTTGTATGTTTTCAAATGTATATTTGTATGTTTTTATGAAAGTAAGAAATCTTGAATGCATGTCCGCTTGATTGAGTGAATGAAGACCAGCAATTATTTTGTATCAATGTATATTTTTCAGTTTAAAAATATTTTAAAATTTGCTTGTTTTCAAATTGTACAAACTTATGATTGAAGTTTCATGCCTGTTTAAAAGGAAAGTGTGTACACATGAGTCGTAGCATGCTTGTATAGTACGAACCATGTCTGTTTGTAGGTAAGTACTTATGCATTTTCGTATATGAGTAAGAAAGGCACGTTTATATGATTGTATGTAAAGACTTATGAATGCCAGTCTCTAATGCCTGACTCTTTTTTTCTGAATGTGTGTATATATTCGTCTTGAAAGTGTGAAGTGAAATTAAGCTGGTTTGTGTGTTTAAATGTGGTTCTATTGTAAAGGTCAGCAGAAATATTAAGTCAAACTCTTTGCATGTGTAAAAGCAAAGTTTTTGTATAATTGGTTGCAGGTTTAAAAGCATGTAAGCAAGTATGAAAAATTTATGTTTGTATGGTAGTTTATTTGCCTTCTTCTTATGTATAAAACTATGTACGTTTGTATTCATACCTTTATGTAAGACTTCTTTTGTGAATGTTTGTATGTTTAGAAGTATTTTTGCATATATGTATGTAATTTTGTACGTATGGTTGTATGAATGTCTCTAAGTAACTTTATATATGTATGTATACATGTAAGTTTGTATGTATGTATCTATGTATGCATGTATGTATGTGTTTATGTAAATTTGTACTTATGTATACATGTATGTATGTTTGTATTCAGTAAGTGTGTACGTTATTGTTTTTGAATATAAGTTTGCATTATTAACCTTATATAAGTATTTAATTGTGTATGAATAAACGTATGTTTTTAAAAAAACACGCATGACTGTTTTTTGTGAGTATGCATTTAAGTTTGCAACCTATGAAAATGTGTTTATGTTTTTTATCTTTACAAGTATGCAGCTTTATATGTTTGGTGGGGTATATATGTTTGAGTTTAATTGTAATCGTTTATTTTATTTCATATAAAAGTATATATGTAACTCAATCCAAATCTTTCTTATCTTTCTTCTTAAGTTTCTCGAATATTCTAGAATAATCAACCAGACACTATAATGACAGTTTTTTTTCATTTTCTTGATTTGCAAAACAATTTGATAATTTTTTAAAAAAGTTTTCCGTGAAATATTTGATCTTCCAGGTATCCTCATTATGAACATTTCACTTTGAAAAAGTTGCATTTGTTGCATTGATAATTTCTATTTATCTGCAGTCAATGATTATGAAAAATATTTCAAAATTGTAACAAGAAAGATCAGTTTTCAAGTTTTCACAAAATTTTGTCGATGGAAGCATCAAACAACAAGTCCAATTGGAGACAGCATGGAGTTCAAAGTGTTTGATGAACTGTTACTCATAGATGTTACGATAAGAAACTTATTAGAAAAAATTTATGGTTTTTTGAGGAAAATCATTGATCGTGCAGACATGCGGCTGGTAGAGCTGAAGACGGTAAGCGAGCAAAGTCTCAGTGACAGGTACTGTATATTTGAAGGATGATTGATCAATCTCTAAAAACCACAAATTTTCAATGGGTTTCATTTGAAAAATCATAATTTTGAATCAAAGTTATAAACCCACAGAAGTGAAGCAATTGTGTAATCAGATAAAAAGTCAGTACCACTTTTTTAAATTCAAGATTTATTTAGTCGATAGAGCTTTTTATGAAATAGCACAAAATGCTTACGCCTTTTTTCTTTGAAATGAATAGCAAGTCTTTCTGCATTGAGGCTCAAAATTTTAATTCCTCAAAGTAAAACTGTCTAACAAACTTTTTATTGTCAAATTAAACATGTCTTTGTTAGTCGTTCTAGCTTAAGATAACACAACATAATTGACGTTTATCGAAATGCATTGAAACTACAAAATGGCACTTACAAGTTTTCGGAAACTGCTGTAGCCAAATTGGTGTGAAAGCGTTGTTTAGTGTGAAACAGCTATCATCCTGACGGAATCCGAAGATTCAGGTAGAGTGTTGATGATAAGGCTTGATTTTTTATCTTAAAATTTCAAACAACTAACCGTTTTTCGAAGACATGTTTTGTTAATAGAGAAGACAAATATCGATGCAAAAATGAGAAGAAATTTCATGATGCGAACTGTTTTGATACTGCTAGTAGTGATCACCTCAAGCATATATTGAAAGAAAGGTTGAACTCTTGATAACACAATTAGTTGCAGATGAATAATCGAATATTTTGGTCAAAAATCCACCGTATTTTGAGAGACAATAGCGTAATCATGGAAACATTCAAAAGATCAGATTTATATTTAAAAACTCAAAATTTGACTTGTTGAGCAGAAGGTTAATCAATGATAATAACTGATAGCGCTTCAAACTTTTGAATAGAAAGCTCTTTCTAAAGCCAAATTGAGTAAATTAGAAGTTAGTGAGAACAGTTGACTAGATTGTAGTATCAAATTAAAAATTATTTAATTGCATATTCTTTTAATGGAAAAATCAAAAATTTTGGATGCTCAAATTATAACTCTGAATTCATATCAAGCTTTGAGTTTGTATCCATAACTTGTCTTAGTTTGTGTTCAGTCTTTCCCGATTGAATTTGCTCTAATTTGAATAACTGCTTTCCTTAAAAGTCGCAAATAAGTTTTCACCTGCTTGATTCGATGGTCACTCTGTTCTGTCGTATATATTGGCACACAAATAACAGTTTTCCCCAAGTTTCTAGGTCCGCTCTGATGAATATTTTCACAATTTCTGTTAGCACAAAAAAGTTAATAGGAAATACTAAACGTTTTCTAGAAGCCCCAAAAATTGTTTCCTTTTTATTATAAAAAGTGGTATATGCAAGTCTTAGAAATGGCTGCAGCAAAATTAATGGGCACTTTTGGCTTTCATCAGTGTTCTCGTTTTTCCAGATCTTTACCCACTTCAACTTATTAGCTCTTTCAACCTTTCTATAAAATCAAAGCTTTTGTCATAAATTTTAGACCTTTTTTCAGTCTCCTGTAGACACGGAAAATGGAAATGTCGAAACTTTTAAGCCAATTTCCTTATTTTAGAGTTTTCAGTGTTACGTAATTTTTCTTTGTTTTTACCTTCATTTGGCTGAACTTTGTTTTTACCTTCATTTGGCTGAAATTTGTCATTCTTATTTCGGTCAAATTGATTAATAATTTTTGCCTAAATAGAGGTGGCGGCCGCCGCACTTGACAAATTTTGCTTTCTTCGAGATTCAGCAATAAAACATGCATTTTTGAAGGAAATCGTTCACCGCAGCCAACAGTTAAGCTACGCTGCCAAAATCTTGTGCTTTCCTATATACTATATAGTTTGGTCGCATATAATAGGTATATAAGGTCATTTTACATGTAAACAAGCCAATACCCTCAAACTTTAGAAGGGAAAACATGCACCGACCAAAACTTAATTCCATTCCCGTTTCCACAACGTTCAGTGGGAATACTCATTAATATACCGAAGTTTTACATGAGGACTATTAGGTATAAAATTATTCATGGTGACAATTAGGATTATTACATAGTGACCATTAGTTATAAAATTATACATGGTGACAATTAGGATTATTACATGGTGACCATTGCTGATCATTTAATACATGGTGACCATTATGATTTATACCTAATGGTCATCCAGGTATGACAACCCCCCCCCCCCCCCGATCCTAACGCACTATTTGCATACTACTAAGGTCACATAAGTATCAAAGATATCAAAAATTCTTAAAATTAATCTTTTTTATCCATTTTTTTCCTGAAAAAAACTACTGAGATGAAACGAGAAAAAAATCATTTCATTTGTGAGTTTTTTTTGCTTAAGTTCCTGGAAATTAACCTTGAAACCGTGAAAACTACCATTAAAAGAACTACCTCGAACAACCAAAAAAATTTCAACTTAAAGTAGTTAAAAATACATATTCACGAAGTAGTAACGAACTACATTACAAGTTAGAAGTTTTCTAAATCTAACGCAACTTTGTGTATTGTGATCGAACAAAGAAGTTTTTTTATTCATTTGCGTGTCACAAAAAAATGCAATTTTTTTGAAAATGCGCTCATTCTAGAAATCCTTTACTCGCCTCAATTTATGATCCCCGCCTTCGAAAGGTCAATTTTTTTATTCGTGTAAGTTCGGATTAAATCAACGTACCATCCGTCATCTGGCCTCGGCCCATTTTACAGCCCTCTGTGACAAGGTTCCTGAAACGATCGTTTCAATGAAAATTAGTAAATTGAAAAATAATTTTGCATCTATTCAATTTGATTTTTTTTTTCAAACCTGGGTAAAATTGGTGAAAAAAAGATTGTCGGTGAAATGTTGCTCTAATTTTGAGATAAGACTGAATAAAAAATTTTGATGGAAAATTGTTAATAAAAAGTCGAATTTCGTCTGGGATAAAACTGTCCCGAGCACGTATACTCCGTCACTTTATTCGAAGTTGGCCCAATTAACAATTAACTGTAAAATACCGAGATACTACAAAACACTGACTCTTTGCAAGTGGTCCACACTCCCGGTTCGGCCTCGCATAACTTCTTGAAGTTGGACTCAGGAAACATTTTCTCCCCCTGCGTGTTGCCAGCCGGGGAATAGTTGCAGGTAAAAATGGCCCAACCACTATCTGGGCAGACATATTCTGCGCAGCCAAGTTCTCCACTTTTCTGCCACATCATCTTAAAACTAATCACGTCGCCAATAGCCGAAACGATTAAACGAAGAAAAAAATTTGACATTAAAGAAAAGTTGACCTTTTCCTCAAAAAGTAAATAAAACAGAAATAGTTGTAAGCAAGACTCGTTGTTCAAGTAGTATAAAAATTTTTCCTATCACACTTTTATTGCGAAGTAAATATTAAAGAAAAAGATATCTCTTAAGCAATTAATTTTTTAAAATTAATTTAAGTAAATTAAATTGTTTCTATTAATTTTGAGAGACGAGCGTTTGCCCAATGCAAACTCCTAAAAAATGCACGTTCAATGATTTTAATGAATTAGTGCTTTTACTAAAAGAAGAATGGGTAAACTTGAGCATTAATAACAAATTGTTCAAAGGTCGCTGTCGAAGTTACCGAGTCGTCCCCTTTGAAAGCATTTTAATACAAAACCCTTTTTGACAAACTAAGCTTAAAAAATATTTGAAACTAGTACACGTTACTTAATAGCTTGAGGAAGGAGCGCGCACGAACAACCACAACTTTTTAGCCAAAACTATCCCAAAATGATTAAACTAAATAAATGAAACTATCAATTTTTTCTGGGGAAACTTTACCCAAAGTAAGAAAAGCAACACACCTGTGTAAGGTGACCATATTCTGAAAATTTATCTCCTCCGTCGCACGTGTCGTAACTATCATCTCCAGGGTAGGAAAAGAACTTGGTTTCAGAGTACCAAGCCTCAACGGCCATCTTTGCTATCGCTTCGCCCCCTTGGTCTCCCTGACTAGTCGCATATAAGTTCTCACCGATATTCTCCCCTGTGAAATATTTTTTACTGAACTGAGTAAATGTGATAAATACGCCCTCAATTCACTTTGATTCGTTTATCAAGTCAATTTGAACGAATTGAGGAACCAAAGTTTGTCTCGAATTGAAATCCATGTGAGAAAAATATGTCAAACAGCAAATTTGTGACTTTTAAACTACCAAATAGACAAAATTTACCAAGTGGTTATAAAGCAAAACAAGACTGCTCGTATCAGGGCGAAGCCCTGTATGTTCCGACTGTCTTTTAAGATTTATGGAGCAGTAATAACATTCAAAAATTCAATGAAATAAAACAAAATGAAAAAAAAAAAATTTCCAAAATTTGAAATTTTTTATGAAAATCATCCCCCACACGCCATATAAACTATAAAAGGATAGTTTTCGCTCCTTGCTACGAACCAATTATGGCAAATAAGCTTCTTTTAACCAATTTGGAACGATTTCTACGACGGATTACCTCTCCGCTTACGCATTACTAGCGCGAAATACATCGCGCGTTAATTGTCCCAAATTGGCCAAAATGGCAATCTTTAAACCCCTGTAACTTTACGAAAAATGATTCCAGGTGAAATATCTTTTCAAATTTGAGCTCAGGACAACAATTCCTTTCGAATGATATAAAAAAAATTTCGTCAAAAATGGCTAGTTAAAAAGTCGAAATTTGTCTGAAGAAAAAAAAACCCACCCCGAGCACAAATATTCCGTTACTTTCGTATCGAAAGTCGGAACAACAAGGCTGCTCGTATCCGAAAAGCCTTGAATGTTTATATGCCTGGAGCTTTTCACAAATTTGAAGCTGAAGCTCGAAGCTCGAAATTTGCCTGAAGCTCGAAATTTTAAACTTTCTTTCTCTTATTCTCACACAAAATTAAAAGTATGTTTTAATCTTTCAGACGACGCAAAAATTAGCAGTGACATTAAAATAAAGTAATAGAAACCACCTGTGCAAAAAAAATGGCAAGAACCAAACAAATGATTAATACAGGAATTATACCAAATCAGAGCTGGTAAATTTTCAATTTGCAGGAAAAAATAAAATTGATCTTCTGTTACAGTAAAATTGCTCAAATCACAAAAAAATTAAAATTGAGAAAGTACGCGGCATAACATAAGCAGACAAAAAATAGTTGCCGGGCAATGTTTGCCCGATAATGTGCATTAATTCTACACCAATCATTCAAAATTATTAGATGAAGGTTGATACATTAATTAAACATTGTTAAGTTAAGAGCAAAAAGATTTTAACAGGAAAAAAGACTGATATCCTATTGCAATACTCTTGCTAAACGCAAAACTAATCAAACTTTATCAAGTAGAGTTGATCGACGCTGAGACGTCGAACCAATTAAACTCGCTTCGTTTCCGTTTTTTACAGCCTCTCAAAAAGTCGGAAGGAACTAAAGCATAGCTGGACATGGGAAACATTTAACTGTGCACATTTAACGATAGCAAAAACTTTACTGGAATTACACATTTTAGTTTACTTGGGATATTAAAATCAGTTTATTCCTTCTATCCGCCTGTGAGACTTTTGAGAGAAAAAAATTCCAATGTAAAATTTTCTTTTTATATATTTTTTCAAATTTATATAGCGTCTTTTTACTTTTCTGCGATACTTGAACTTGCTCAGCACCAGCTGGTGCTCCTATTTAACTATATAAAAATGACAAATTGTTGGCCTGGATATCAAAGAAAATACTTACGGTTTTCAGAGTGCGAAAGTTTTTTGCATTCTCCTTCTTCTCCCAACTTTTTTGAATACTTTGTTGCTCTGTCGCCTGGTAAAAACAAACGTCTATAGTTTTAAGGTAAACATATAGCAGTAATCAGAGAACCTAGTAGAACGACGTCAGTCAATCGTGCTAATTTTCTAAAAATCGGTAGCGGATGCACTGATTTGACCTGTTTCAGAAGTCACTCCTGAGGGAAATGAGGTATAATAATTATTCCAAAAAAAACGTTTACTAGATGAAAAATAAGTTACATTTCTTTTGACATGGTGTATGGGAAAGGTTGTTTCAAAAAATGTATTGGAAAGTTTCACGTTGAGCCATAATTGATTAATGCAGAAGCCACATTTAGTTAAAATTAATATTTTTTTGACAAGAAAATCATCCGCTATAAGGCTTGGCTAATGTTAAAAACTGTCTGAGAAAGTGAGGAAATATTTATGTTTTGTGTTTTTTTTTTCAGTCCTTTTTCGGTTTTTTACAAACCATTATTGGCGAGACTTTCTATTCTATGCTATTTGAAAGATATTGATGAAAGTACTGTGGTCTCAACTTTTTAAAAACAATTTTACACATGCGACTGTTTTGGTGAAACTGAGTTTTTAAATTAAAAAGTATCAATTTGGCTAATTTTGGATAAAACTAGAGCGTTATTTATACCGTTAATTCTTTATTTATATCGTTTTTTTGCGTTGATTACCCTGTAATAATTGCGCGTATTTATTCTATTACAGCGTAAAATGCACGGCGAACTGAATCATTCTGATTTGAATTGAAGCAATTCGGTTGTTTCTAAGATTTTGGTATCACTGAATGAGAAATAAATTATGTACTGTAGATTGCGCGTGGTGGTAAGATTTGCGATCAAAACTTAATTTATTATTTTTATTTGATCATTTTTAACCAAAACATTGGTTCACATATTGGTTGTTTTCCTGAAAAAGTTTGTAGCAAAAAAGATATGAATCCGTCTGCACTTTAGTCTAGCATGTCTGCGAATGTTATTATAATTGAAACATTTATTCATCGGATTTCATGTTTCTCGCGGCACCACAATTTCACCTTTTTCGCTCTTTTTATTCCCCGGTCTTACATAAGCATCAATTTTTGGGTTTAGCAGAGGCTCTTTTTCCTCCTCCCCCCTCCACCCAAAAAAAAACGTAGTTGTAAAAAATCGCAAGCAGGTTGGGGGAAGAAAACAGAGCAAGTAGGTTCTCAATGTGCGACTGTAAGGGGTTTCGCCAGGTTTCAGTTTTAAAAATGGTTCAAACTTGCCCAGTCCAGCTCTCCATTCGAATAGATCGAGTCCTGCATTCTTTCGATGTTCATTGTGTCCATCGAGTGATGCTTTCTTCACTTCCGGACTTACAGATGCACCCAAAATAAACCAAGTGCTTAATAATAAAATTTGTAGCAAATTTACTTGGCATAGTTTCAAAATTTTTAATTTTGTTTGTGACATCTAGCCTAAAAAAGAGATGTTTGGTTTCAAAATTTCTTTTAGTTTTGCGATACCGTGCTCACTTTTGAAACTTGTTGAATTAGAAACCAGTGCTTTAGAATACGAGTGCTTCAATTGTTTTTAAATGGTTGTAAAATTATAAATCCTGTCTTTTCAGATGAATTTAATGTAGGTGTTACATTTTTCAAAGTGTTTATGATGCCTTAAGAGTTTTTTCACTCAACCAACACTTCATCTCACAAGCCGGCAATTAATTTGAGAAATGTTTCAGAAATAGAAGACTGTCCTGTTTACTCGCTATTCAATTCATTTGAGAAAGGAGAGGTGAAGAAACTGCAGGAAAAGGACTTGAATCTACAGCTGTACTACTTCGGACTAAGAGCCAACAAACTCAAGTTAAACGAGACGGGCGAGAGGAACTACGGACACGACGACGAACATGGAGGCTACCTAAAAGTAAGCTTTGCCTTTGTCCAAAATCTTTGCAATCTTGATGAACCTTTGAAAACTTCTTGATCTTGGCAAGATAGTGTCCAGAATTTTGAAGATTGGTAAAGATCGACGGGAATACACTAAAAATCTTGACAAAAAGAAATATCGCGACCTTTCAAATTTTTTCAAAGATTTCGTAGAAAGATTAAGTTGTTTTGGATAATTTCCTGCTTTGATTTAGAAAATTCTCGCTCGTTGTCGTTATGCGATCCATCGAATCAAATTTCTGAGATTTTTGAGGCATAAAACTGTTCTCTGTGTGCTGTTTGGAAAATTTGAGACATAAAATTGTTAAATTTGAAAACAGACTACCTGGAATACCAATCAAAAGCTAGTCATACAAATATATATTTTATGTCTTTAAAAAGTGAAAGTTATGTCTTTGAAAAGTAGAGTTATTTCAAACAACAAGTAAAGGTATTAAAAATCAATCTCAGCGGCTAGGAGCTAAATAAAAACTATGGTGTTAAAATTATGGCCAGCGTTTTCTGTCAATCCAGATAAAAATCGTTTGGGAAAAAAATCAGGGCGTTAACAATTTTAGATTATTGAAAACCTTCAAAAAAATATTGCTTCAAAAATCTTCGCATAAAATTAGCTATAATGAGCGAGTATAACACCTGGAAGACTCGCTTGCAAGGTTTTTTTCTTGATTTTTGGGGCGGAAAACTAGCCCATAAATAAGCGTTTCACTTTAGCTCAACAAAATGGAGATATTGTCTGAAAAATTTCCTTTAAATTGCTTCTAACTCATAAAAAAATTTTACATGAAAAATTGTTGGGCTGCTGCGTATTTCATTGAGTAATCAAAACCAATCTGGGAAAAATCAAATTACCTTTAATTGCATTGTTATGTCCAGAATCTTTTTAGTTTGAGAAAAAAAATGTTTATTCTTTTGGGTTCCAACAATTTTATTTAACAGTAATTTAAAAAAAAAACCAAACGAAGTAGTACGGCGTTTAATGAATTGTAGACACACTAAAGCTTCGATTTTTTTAACGCTCAAAAAATTATAGAGAGAACCCGATTGACAAATCAATTTGCCCAAATTTGATACGTAAATGATATATTTTTTATTTATGAACTAATGTCTCTGAAGTCCACATTGTTAATTTAATCATTGCAGCCTATGATTTATGCATTTTTACAGGGTTTGAGGTATAACTGACCATACTGTTTGGTCATTTCCATTGTTTTTTGTTTGCTGCTAACTAAAGCCTAAAATATGACTGCTATTTTGTATCACTAATCAAAATTTCAGAAGTAAAACTAACAAGACATCACGTATCATGGCGAAAACTGGAGTGTTCCAAAAACAGTTTATGGTCTATTGAAGTTGAAACTTTGAGTGGTACCAGTGCATTTTAAGGTCTATTGAAAGGGAGTTCACATTTAAAAAAAATGATTTTACCCGCTATGTAAAAAACAAAGTGATAACTTTAACAAAAACGAAGTATTGAACAGTAAAAATGGCAAGCCTCATTTCAATTTGGAACATTTTCTAAAACAAATGACATGTCTGCTTACGCGTTTACAGCACGAAATGTACTGCTTGTTAATTGTCCCAACCTTTAAATCCTCGTAACATTACTAAAAAAATAATCACGGCCGAAAATTTTTTAATACTTGAGCTCAGGACAACAATATTTGTCAAATGATTCAAAAAAAAAAAATGTCAGAACTACCAGCGAAAATATTTAACCTAACTCAGAAATTTTGTCAGTATTTTGGAAAATCGGAATAAAATTTAGTACAAGAAAAAGATTTCAGCGTATATATAAATTCTTTCCAGTGAAGCGAAAGTTTTATGAATGGAGTGTTCTTTTTCAGTCAATTTTAGGATTCGAAAATATAAATTTCATCAAAAAGTTTCACAAATGAATTCACCTGTAAAAGGATTGATTATCTTCAAATATTCTTTCTAAATTCTGGCAATTTGAAAAGCGCTAATTTGAAAAAAGTTTGACTATTTTATGAGCACTTTGATGATTATTTTCATGATGCAGAAAGCGCGACGCAATTTATTTATACGTGGTGAGTTACCTCGCACTGCAAAATTGTTTCAATTTGAATTGAAGCAAGCTAATCAATCGGTCGTACTAATTTTGTACAGCTAAAATTTTCAAATTTGACGTTTGGTATTGACCAAAATTTAAGGTTTTTAATTTTCTCTTTACAAACAACTTTTTGTTACCAATTGAATTCAGTCGAAACATTCAGGGCTTTGTCTTGGTATACGAGCAACCTTGTTGTCAGACTTTGAACCCTTAAGGATCACAGGTGATTAACAGTGTGTGATTGAACCAGCCGAACAATTTTTGACGGAGACTTACTTAAAAAACTTTCATTTTTTATGTCAGCCATTATAACCAACGTATTTGCACAATAAAGGTTAATTATTAAGAATTATTCAGTGTGACTGGGTAATGTGTAATTATTCAGTAATGTGTTTATCTTTAACTAAAAATACATAATCAGCTACCGTCGTTTTTCGCGTGTAGATCTTTGGTTCCAAATATAGTTATCTATTTGTGCAAATTGTAAGATTTTGCGAAATTCTAATTATGAAAAGTTCGGGTTTCGTTAAAATGGTTGTAAATCTTCTATCGGATTGCTTGAAGGCTCACTATCGAACTTGCTTTCAGATCTTTGGCCACGGTTGACGCTAAAATCCCGTTTGTTGGAAATATCAGGTCGTCCACATCTCGAATGTTAATCTAAGATAAACAACAAATTTTCATTTTGATAAACGATATTTGCAAGTTTACTAAATATCAAAGCCCAGTTAGTTCAACCGTTAGTTTTTCGTATAAGTTCATATAAAAGATTTTAAAGAATTTCATTTCAATTAAAAATATTAAATACTTTTTGTGAAGTCAGTGGCTTTAACTAAAATGGGAAATAATATACTTATTTTTCCTTCATGCTTTCTACACACCTCTTGAACTGATTTCAACAAGCTCGCCTTGCTAATAACCGTCCAATAAGTATCCTCTTGCGTCATGATGTTGATAACATAAATGAAAGTTTTTCGGTCCAAATTTTTGCTTTTTTCATCTTTTTCATCCGATAAAATAGAAATTGCAACCTTAAGTGCAGTTCTGAATTCTAGAAACAGTGCATGCATTGCGAATGAAATCAGCTCGAGAAAAAAGACTCTGCGAGATATCCGATTGTCAAAGTGAGCCTCTATTACTTTCCAGTCTTTAGCAGGGAGGTTCATTCTGGTCCATAGTTTCTCAGCTCTTGTAATCTCGACATAGTCACTAAATCTTTCTAAAATACAAAAATCATATTTATAAAATCTTTTTTTTTTCAACATCAAAACTTTTGAGATTGCGTCATCGGTTTTACAGGTTTTTAAAATACCATGTTGATCAACGTTTTCCGTTTATCCCTTTTTGCAAAAAAGCGCTAAAGATGAAGTCTATTATACATTTGCGCCGGTTGGGAGGAAAAGGTCAACTAGGATATTCGCTCTAAATTCAGTCAATCAAATTTACAAACATAGAAGGAACAGAAAGAAGAAGATCTGTTTTTTCTTCTATTTCCTAGGAAAGTGGGTTGGCTTTTCAAGAGGAGATTCAAACCTGATGACATTAACTTCTGTTTAAAACGGACAAGTTCTTTGTAGTTTGAACATTCTCTGAAGTCATTGAATGGATACACTACTCCGTCTTTTCTGGTGCGCGTCTGTTGCTCTCTTTTTGTTCGTATCGGGGGCATCGAAGATCCTCTCGCTTTATTGCGTGTTCTCGAATCCAAACACCTTCTATCCAAGAGATCCAGCTTGATTACAGATGTTTCCTAAAAAACTTCTAATAATTATTCAAGAGGAAGTAAATTTACTGTAAAAAAGTGTTAGTCAAAAAGTCAACAATACGAGTGTTTATGCAAAAAAAAACAAATTTATCGGAGACCAAGTTAACATAATCCGCCCCCTCCCTCCCCCCCCCCCCCGTCAAAAAAATAGACCAAGTTAAGAGCCTCCACCCCATCGCTTAATTTGAATTAAATTTGCTAAGCGCTGCATTTAAAATGCTCAACTCTGATTGGCTGAAAAATCCAAACTTAGAACCAAGTTAACATCCCCCAAGGCTTGAGGGATGTTAACTTGATCCTTTATTGGTTAAAAAAAATGCTGAACTGTTTTTTGGAGATATTTTTGAAATGCTATTCATTCAGAATATCGCTGCTTTTACACGCGTTCACTATACACTTAAGTCTTATATACATTTGCACTGAAGTTGTGTTCAGAAAAGAGACAAGTTTTTTAGTCCAAAAACATATGTCATAAAAAACACCGACGGGTCGATGGGCGGTGAAAAATCTGAAGATTTCTGAGTGACCACACAAAAAGGTTACGCTTTTATGAATTGAACAACACAACTGGAAACGTGTCGTGCAATAAAAACTCAATTCAAAAAAATTAACAAAAATTTACTTCTGCAGTTTGGTATATCTCTGCTGCGTAAAATAACTCGGACTGCGTTGCTTTGGTTTTCTTTTCAATGGTCTTCTTTTTCGTTGAATTGTAACCACCCGTCCAATATCCCGATCTGTTCAGCAACGAAAGCTGATTGAAGAAGTGAAAACTCCATGAGAGTAAATCGGTCGGATGATTCTCTGCCGCGTACATTTTGTATAATTCTGAGAGTAAAATACACTTATCTTGAATTCCGTTAACTTTCGGTTGTTGTCCAGCAGCATTTTCTTGATGATTTTCTGCATTTTGAAGCAATTCTGAGCTGTAATTCTCAAATTGTATTGGTTTGTGTGTCTGATTCTGCTTCTCATCCGCGTAATATTTTTGTTTTTCCTAAAAAATATATTTATTTTAGTATCAGACAAAAAGTACTGAAAATTTCAGTTTTAATACGGTACAGTTTAAATTATTCGCATGATTTTTGAGAAGAAAAAGTTTGCGTAAAATTACTAACAAAACCAAAAAATGTAAGCTGTTCAAATTTTCGAATTTTGAATCGTTTATCGGCTACAATGAAAATTTCCGATAATTGACGAAGCGTTTCCAGACAAATTTGTACAACTTATTAAGCGCAACCCCTGAAAATCTAAATTTAGATAGCATAAAAATTGAGCGCAACGTCTGCCTGTCGGAAGCAATTAAATGCAATAACACTTCAAAAAATAATGGTTTTCTTTTAAATCTCTTTAAAAATAATATCGAAAAAGCTCTGAAATTTGAATTAGATCAGTGTCATCAATAGAAAGTGATGTTTTCATGAGCTTTTGAACTAGACTCTTCCTATGGAAATCCCGATCTTTGATATAGTTTTCATCACTCTCCTCCAAATCAAGTTCGGGAACAGTTTCTTTCACGTTGGCGTTTATGATTCGGTAGAGGTCGTCAGAAATTGACGTCAACGCAAGGCTACTTTGGCAAGTGTACCTTAAAACAGAGGGTTTTCGTTTTCTACTTTTCAGATTAATATCAAAATAGTAAAAGGGGAGAATATTCTCACGTAGATAGTTCAGCAAAATTAGTTGATCATTAAGTACATTTCTGAGTTTTTTTTTTGCAATTTATAAGTAAAAACAGCAAAAACTTACCTAATGATGTGATTTCTGTCCATTACGCAAACATCTACCATTTCATTTTCAAGTGCATCCACCATTTTGAAACCAAAAGCCCTTGCTATGTTGCCCTGAAACAAGGAGTTGTATACGAGCGATCCTAATTCACTTGTCTACTAACAACCTCGAAACAATTTTCGCATTACCAAGAGCTTGCAGAACATTTCATCGTAGAAAAAAATTCTCAACAAATTTTCTTAGATAATAGAAGAAGTTAAAAAACTACCAGACTTGCAGCACTTATCTCTGTGTACTTGCACAGAACCAATAAAAAAGGTCATTTTAATATATGACTATTTCTATATTAAGACTTTCTCTATTTGTATAACGACTGCAGGATTTTAATTTTGCACACACCTCGTAGTCGTAGACCGTCGGAACATGAACAGCAAAAACGGGACAAAAAGCATCGGCATATTCGCTCATTTGGTTATTTCGGTGCAGGCTGCCCACTACTGTTATTAGAAAGCAATCCAGAACCTGTTAACAATGAGATTTCTGTAAAAAGTTGAATTTTTGTGAGATTGATTTTAGGAGAATAGGCGAGCATATCACGAAATCAATAGCTGATTTAGTAAATGAAACATTTTCGATATTTTATCTCTTCGTCTTACGGAAATTTCACTACGAGTTTTAAAGACATTGAATTAGCTAAGGAAGCCCGACAATTTTATACAATCTCAATATAGTATACCTAACTTATATCGTGGAAAAGTGTACCTACTAATTCATAGTATCCAGCGGCATCATAACAAAATGGTAGCTTTATTATATATGAGCTAAAAATGTTTTCAATGGGATAATTAGGCAAACAAAACTAGCGTGTAACGCACCTCCGGTGCTTCGAGTTTTTGAGAACTCATAAAAAAACCTGTATTATGAAAAATAAAAGATCTGCAATCTTCGAGTGTACTCTGACAGCACCCAATAACAGGGTTCGTAATTTCAAATTTGGCGAAGTTTTTTTTCTATTAGTTTTTTCATTCAAATTTTGAAAAACCATTAAATTTTGTGAACCATTTAATTTTGCGAAGTCTTTTTTTGTACAGTATTGAACAGTAAAAATGGCAAGCCTCATTTCAATTTGGAACATTTTCTAAAACAAATGACATGTCTGCTTACGCGTTTACAGCACGAAATGTACTGCTTGTTAATTGTCCCAACCTTTAAATCCTCGTTAAATTACTAAAAAAATAATCACGGCCGAAAATTTTTTAATATTTGAGCTCAGGACAACAATATTTGTCAAATGATTCAAAAAAAAATTGTCAGAACTACCAGCGAAAATATTTAACCTAACTCAAAAATTTTGTCAGTATTTTGGAAAATCGGAACAAAATTTAGTACAAGAAAAAGATTTCAGCGTATATTTAAATTCTTTCCAGTAAAGCGGAAGTTTTATGAATGGAATGTTTTTTTTTCAGTCAATTTTAGGATTCGAAAATATAAATTTCATCAAAAAGTTTCACAAACGAATTGAACTGTAAAAGGATTGATTATCTTCAAATATTCTTTCTAAATTCTGGCAATTTGAAAAGCGCTAATTTGAAAAAAGTTTGGACTATTTTATGAGCACTTTGATGATTATTTTCATGATGCAGAAAGCGCGACGCAATTTATTTATACGTGGTGAGTTACCTCGCACTGCAAAATTGTTTCAATTTGAATTGAAGCAAGCTAATCAATCGGTCGTACTAATTTTGTACTACTAAAATTTTCAAATTTGACGTTTGGTATTGACCAAAATTTAAGGTTTTTAATTTTCTCTTTACAAACAACTTTTTGTTACCAATTGAATTCAGTCGCAACATTCAGGGCTTTGTCTTGGTATACGAGCAACCTTGTTGTCAGACTTTGAACCCTTAAGGATCACAGGTGATTAACAGTGGGTGATTGAACCAGCCGAACAATTTTTGACGGAGACTTACTTGAAAAACTTTCATTTTTTTATGTCAGCCATTATAACCAACGTATTTGCACAATAAAGGTTAATTATTAAGAATTATTCAGTGTGACTGGGTAATGTGTATTATTCAGTAATGTGTTTATCTTTAACTAAAAATACATAATCAGCTACTGTCGTTTTTCGCGTGTAGATCTTTGGTTCCAAATATAGTTATCTATTTGTGCAAATTGTAAGATTTTGCGAAATTCTAATTATGAAAAGTTCGCGTTTCGTTAAAATGGTTGTAAATCTTCTATCGGATTGCTTGAAGGCTGACTATCGAACTTGCTTTCAGTTCATTGGCCACGGTTGACGCTAAAATCCTGTTTGTTGGAAATATCAGGTCGTCCACATCTCGAATGTTAATCTAAGATAAACAACAAATTTTAATTTTGATAAACGATATTTGCATGTTTACTAAATATCAAAGCCCAGTTAGTTCAACCGTTAGTTTTTCGTATAAGTTCATATAAAAGATTTTAAAGAATTTCATTTCAATTAAAAATATTAAATACTTTTTGTGAAGTCAGTGGCTTTAAACTGAAATGGGAAATAATATACTTACTTTTCCTTCATGCTTTCTACACACCTCTTGAACTGATTTCAACAAGCTCGCCTTGCTAATAACCGTCCAATAAGTATCCTCTTGCGTCATGATGTTGATAACATAAATGAAAGTTTTTCGGTCCAAATTTTTGCTTTTTTCATCTTTTTCATCCGATAAAATAGAAATTGCAACCTTAAGTGCAGTTCTGAATTCTAGAAACAGTGCATGCATTGCGAATGAAATCAGCTCGAGAAAAAGGACTCTGCGAGATATCCGATTGTCAAAGTGAGCCTCTATTACTTTCCAGTCTTTAGCAGGGAGGTTCATTCTGGTCCATAGTTTCTCAGCTCTTGTAATCTCGACATAGTCACTAAATCTTTCTAAAATACAAAAAACATATTTATAAAATCTTTTTTTTTCAACATCAAAACTTTTGAGATTGCGTCATCCGTTTTACAGGTTTTTAAAATACCATGTTGATCAACGTTTTCCGTTTATCCCTTTTTGCAAAAAAGCGCTAAAGTTGAAGTCTATTATACATTTGCCGCGGTTGAGAGGAAAAGGTCAACTAGGATGTTCGCTCTAATTTCATTCAATCAAATTTACAAACATAGATGGAACAGAAAGGAGAAGATCTGTTTTTTCTTCTATTTCCTAGGAAAGTGGGTTGGCCTTTCAAGAGGAGATTCTCACCTGATGACATTAACTTCTGTTTAAAACGGACAAGTTTTTTGTAGTTTGAACCTTCTCTGAAGTCATTGAATGGATACACTACTCCGTCTTTTCTGGTGCGCGTCTGTTGCTCTTTTTTTGTTCGTATCGGGGGCATTGAAGATCCTCTCGCTTTATTGCGTGTCCTCGAATCCAAACACCTTCTATCCAAGAGATCCAGCTTGATTACAGATGTTTCCTAAAAAACTTCTAATAAGTATTCAAGAGGAACTAAATTTACTGTTAAAAAGTTTTAGTCAAAAAGTCAACAATACAAGTGTTTATACAAAAAAGAAAAAAAATTATCGGAGACCAAGTTAACATAATCCTCCTCCTCCCTAGCCCCCCCTCCACCCCGTCAAAAAAACTGACCAAGTTAAGATCCTCCACCCCATCGCTTAATTTGAATTAAATTTGCTAAGCGCTGCATTTAAAATGCTCGATTTTGATTGGCTGAAAAATCCAAACTTAGAACCAAGTTAACATCCCCCCAAGGCTTGAGGGGATCTTAACTTGGTCCTTTATCTGTAAAAAAGAAAACTGCAGAGCTGTTTTTTGGAGATATTTTTGAAATGCTATTCGTACAGAAAGTTGCTGCTTTTACACGCGTTCACTATACACTTTAGTCTTATATAAATTTGCACTTTTGCACTGAAGTGGTGTTCAGACAAGTTTTAAGTCCGAAAACATGTCATAAAAAAACACCGACGGGTCGAGGGGCGGTGAAAGATCTGAAGATTTCTGAGTGACCACACAAAAAGGTTACACTTTTATGAATTGAACTACACAACTGGAAACGTGTCGTGCAATAGAACCTCATTTCAAAAAAAAATTAATTGAAAATTTACTTCTGCAGTTTGGTATATCTCTGCTGCGTGAAATAACTCGGACTGCGTGGCTTTGGTTTTCTTTTCAATAGTCTTCTTTTTCGTTGAGTTGTAACCACCCGTGCAATATCCCGATCTGTTCAGCAGCGAAAGCTGATTGAAGAAGTGAAAACTCCATGAGAGTAAATCGGTCGGATGATTCTCTGTCGCGTACATTTTGTATAATTCTGAGAGTAAAATAAACTTGTCATGAATTCCGTTAACTTTCGGTTGTTGTCCAGCAGCATTTTCTTGATGATTTTCTGCATTTTGAACCAATTCTGAGCTGTAATTCTCCAATTGTATTGATTTTTGTGTCTGATTCTGCTTCTCATCCGCGTAATATTTTTGTTTTTCCTAAAAATTATATTTATTTTAGTATCAGACAAAAAGTACTGTAACTTTCAGTTTTAATACGGTACAGCTTAAATTATTCGCATGATTTTCGAGAAAAAGTTTGCGTAAAATTACTAACAAAACCAAAAAATGTAAGCTGTTCAAATTTTCGAAATTTGAATCATTTATCGGCTACAATAAAAATTTCCGATACGATAATTGACGAAGCGTTTCCAGACAAATTTGTACAACTTATTAAGCGCGACCCCTGAAAATCTTAATTTAGACAGCCTAAAAATTGAGCGCAACGTCTGCCTGTCGGAAGCAATTAAATGCAATAACACTTCAAAAAATAATGGTTTTCTTTCAAATCTCTTTTAAAATAATATCGAAAAAGCTCTGAAGTTTAAATTACATCAGTGTAATCAATAGAAAGTGATGTTTTCGTGAGCTTTTGAACTAGACTCTTCCTATGGAAATCCCGATCTTTGATATAGTTTTCATCACTCTCCTCCAAATCAAGTTCGGGAACAGTTTCTTTCACGTTGGCGTTTATGATTCGGTAGAGGTCGTCAGAAATTGACGTCAACGCAAGGCTACTTTGGCAAGTGTACCTGAAAACAGTGGGTTTTCGTTTTCTACTTTTCAGATTAATATCAAAATAGTGAAAAGGGCGAAGATTCACAAGTAGATAATTCAGCAAAATTAGTTGATCATTAAATACAGTTCTGAGTTTTTTTGCAATTTATAAGTAAAAACAGCAAAAACTTACCTAATGATGTGATTTCTGTCCATTACGCAAACATCTACCATTTCATTTTCAGGTTCATCCACCATTTTAAAACCAAAAGCACTTGATATGTTGCCCTGAAACAAAGAATTTTTATACGAGCGATCCTAATTCACTTGTCTACTAACAACCTCGAAACAATTTTTGCATTACCAAGAGCTTGCAGAACATTTCATCGTAGAAAAAAATTCTCAACAAATTTTCGTAGCTAATAGAAGAAAGTAGAAAACTACCAGGTTTGCGGTACTTTTCTCTGTGTACTTGCACAGAACCAATAAAAAAGGTAATTTTAATATATGACTATTTCTATGTTAAGACTTTCTCTATTTGTATACCTACTGCAGGATTTGAATTTTGCACACACCTCGTAGTCGTAGACCGTCGGAACATGAACAGCAAAATCGGGACAAAAAGCATCGGCATATTCGCTCATTTGGTTATTTCTGTGCAGGCTGCCCAATACTGTTATTAGAAAACAATCCAGAACCTGTTAACATAGGTGGTGCCTGCTAATTCAAAATAATTTGCAATCTGTGAAAATTTCATAATGAGACTTCTGAAAAGTTGAATTTTTGTGAGATTGATTTTAGGAGAATGGGCGAGCATATCACGAAATCAACAGCCGATTTAGTAAATGAAACATTTTCGATATTTTATCTCTTCGTCTTACGAAAAGTTCTCTGAGTTTTAAAGACATTGAATTAGCTGGGGAAGCCCGACAATTTTATACAATCTCGATATAGTATACCTAACTTATATCGTGGAAAAACGTACCTACTAAACCCATAGTATCTAGCGGCATCATAACAAAATGGTAACTTTATAATTAATGAGCTAAAAATGTTTTCAATGGGATGATTAGGCAAATAAAACTAGCGTGTAACGCACCTCCGGTGCTTCGAGTTTTTGAGAACTCATAAAAAAACCTGTATTTTGAAAAATAAAAGATCTGCAATCTTCGAGTGTACTCTGACAGCACCCAATAACAGGCTTCGTAATTTCAAATTTAGCGAAGTTTTTTTTCTATTATTTTTTCATTCATATTTTGAAAAACCATTAAAGTTTGTGAACCATTTAATTTTGTGAAGTTTTTTATATCTAAGTTCTGTGAAAAATGTCATGACAAAACCTCATATTTTGGAAACTAAAAGCACTTGAGCAGTCGCATTTGGACGCAAAGTTTGCAAATCCTGAGAGTACTCTCACAGTAGCCAAGTACAGGGTTTGGAATTTCAAATTTTGGGGAAAAAACAGCAAAACCATAAAAACGTCACATCTCAATAATTACAAAGACTTGAGCAGTCATATGTGGAGGCGAGATTCGCAATCCTCTGGAGTACTCTGACAGCCCCCCACTATAGCGTTGGGATTTTCATTGGGAATTTCAAAGCGTTGGCACCCAAACCCCAAACACAGGGTTAAAAAATTTAAATTGAGTTTTCCAAAAAGTTTTGAAAAAGTCACATAAATCGTCGTCTCTCGTACACGAAAAAGATTTGGGCATTCATAATTGGAGACCAAATCGCAACCCCCGGGGGAACTTTGACAGCATCCCACTTTTGTGTTGCTAACTTTTAACTCGGTGGTACAAACACTAGGCTCAAACTGAAAAATCAAAATAAATTCTTAAGCATAGCAAAATACGATATAACTTTACCACGCATAGACGTTATGCCCTCAACTGTTGCAAAAAACGCTTAAACATGGCAAGATACATGTCACACACATTTAATATAGTTTAGATGACGTATCGGGCGAAGTGACTTGTCATGGGAATTAAAGTAGTCGAGGTTTGCTTTTCTGAGTTCGACGTCCAAATAGTTACCACATGATTTTGTTACCTGTAATTTTTCTTGTAAACTGATAACTTCTTCTGCCAGTTTTGCTTTGATTTGCATCTTGTTTTCAAAGAAAATAAAGATACTGTAATTGTTTTGGTGTGATAACGTCTTCAAATCTAACTGATATCTTTTTCCATTAAAGAAACAAAGCGCCTCAATTTTAGGGCCATTTTTCCCGCAAATTGCCATTTGTCAGAACTAGGAACTTGTAGCGTAGCGAAGAAGCAAACTTCTGAATCGAAACGATTTCGCAAAAAATATATATATTTTTAAAAATGAAAAATTTGCTATGTTTCAAAAGACTTTACAATTCACTTTGTTTTAAGATGTATATTCATAAAACTCCCTTTGTTTTCTGTTGAGTGTACAATATTGTCAATTCCTTTCTGTTTCAGGTAACAGGAGACCAAGTGTTGTTTCGTTATGAGTTATTCGACACTCTGGGCAAAGGAAGCTTCGGACAAGTCATCCGTGCATTCGATCACCAGAAACAGAAGTTCGTCGCCCTAAAGATAATCCGAAACAAAAGACGGTAATTTACGTTGTTTTTAATGACAAAGAAATATAAAAACGCTCGGTATTATGTTACGTTAGCTTTTCAAAGATTTGAAATATAACAAATGTCTATTCACCTTTAAGTTTTATGCAAATCGGTTTCTTAGATAATGATATTCATTCTTAGTACCACGAATTAAAGTTATTTGATTTCATTGAAAAACACGACTGAGTAATCGGAATTAAACATGACAAATGAAGATAAACGCTCACAAGTTTGTAGTGTTAGTCTTTTTTATTTTTCAAACAAGTTAAAAGTCTTCGAAAAGTTTTGAAGGAAATAAAAAATTTTGTGGGAATTTTTATATAATAATTATTTACCTAAACTAAAATAAAATTTGAGACCTCTTTGATCTTTAGTAAGACAATGTTCAAGTAGGGGGCTTTATACAGGGCAGGGCGACAATTCGTAACAGGTGACAATTCGTAACAAGCGACAATACGTAACAAGGCATTGGCAAGTAGAATACGATTGCTCCCCTTCGCTCCGCGGCGCTTACATCCAGCACGAGAGGAATACTGCGCGTGAATCAGTGTTCCCCGCTTAAATTACTGCTACGAATTGTCGCCTGTTACGAATTGCCGCTTCATATTAATACAGTAGGGGTCCCATCTGGACCTGAAACCTGACTTAATAACAGGAAAAGTATTCTGAACTGTACTACTGCGTGTTATTCGTGCGTGTTTGTCTGCGTAGGTTCCACGCACAGGCGCTGATAGAAGTGGAGATTCTGGAGAGACTGAAGGAGAGTGACAAGGAGAATGATGGCAACATCATCCACCTTCAGGACTGGTTCTACTTCAGAAACCACCTCTGCATCACATTCGAACTACTGGGGTCCGATAAAATCTCTAAAAATTCCATTTTTGAGAGGAGTCTTTTTACTTTAACGGTTCCAATTTGGAAGATAAGAAAATCTGAAAATTCTAGCTTTTAAAAAAACTCTCTCTTTCACTTAGAGGCTGAATAGTTACGCTGCTATCATTTGAAAGTATTTAACTATTCATAGCCATATGAATGGAAACCGCTCAAAATCTTTCACAAAAGGACACAAATTTGAGTACAAACAAACTCCATATTTTTTTATACAAATAAAACTTCTATCAAAGAAATCCTTGTTCAGTAGCGACCCATTCACACACCAATTTGATTTACACTGAAATAACTCATCGTTTTAAATAGCAAGCATTTCTGGTCTATTTTTTTATGAAATCTCTTTTACTCGTGAACCAATACTTTTGAAAATGTATTTGACTGGTGTTTATTGTGTGCAGTATGAACCTGTATGAGCTGATCAAGATCAACAACTACCAGGGCTTCTCCTTCAGCCTCATAAAGAGGTTCGCCTACTCCATACTGCAATGTCTCCTCCTCTTCCACCAACAACACATCATACACTGCGACCTAAAACCAGTCAGTTTTATTATTTATTAGTCAGCAACTTTTTTCAAAGCTTTATTGTTTCCGAGACAATCTTCCTGTTCAATCTATCAGAACTTCAGAAAAACTATAGTATGATTTTTTTATTAATTATTCCTAGCAATTTTTTTTTGAAACTTTGTAGTTTCCTAGCAAATTTCCTGTTCAATCTCTATCAGAACGTCAGAAAAACTAAAGGATGATTTTTTTGTTTATTAATTATTCCCAGCAATTTTTTTGAAACTTTATAGTTTCCGAGCAAATGTCCTGATCAATCTCTTTCAGAACGTCAGAAGAACTTCGAGCAAATATCCTGTTTAATCTATCGACGTCAGAAAAAACTATAGGTTGATGTTTTTACTGTTCAACTCTTTTAAATTATTATTCAATTTTTTCGTTAAAGTTTTCAAGCAAATTTCCTGTTCAATCTATCAACGTCATAAAAATTGTGGGTTGACATTTTTAAATCATCCGTGCTTTTGATATCATCTTATTTTGTAACTATTCATTAAATTAAGGTTGTTGTAATCATAGGAGAACATCCTGCTGCAGGCCAACTTCAAGGGCACCAGTGCCATCAAAGTCATCGACGTCGGCTCCAGCTGCTTCGTCGGAAAACAAGGTACCACGAGGAACGAAAACGGGTTAAATACACTGATGGAATGTTTTATGATTATTTTTAGTTTTTATGGTTCATTTAAGCCCTTGATAACTATAACATATAAACTTATATTCAAAAAGAGCAAATAAGAACATTTCAAAAATTGATTGAAATCTTTTACTAAATGCTACAACTATTGTCGCAAAAACTTTTGTCGGAGCGATGCTTATTTCCATCTGCGCAGTAACTGAGCACCTTATTTCTCACTCAAATATCATTTGAATGTAGAAAAGGCATGATTTTATACTGATGATGCATCGATGATCATTGATCTATTTAACAAAAGCTTGTCCGTCATATGGGCATACATATTATTTTTGATATTAATTTTGTCTTTCGGACCGATCAATTGGAGCAAATAGATGAAAACGAAAATACCTTTGTCTCTGACGCGCTTAAGGTTTTCCAATCACATACAGCAGATAATTTCCACTTTTTGAACAACTTTTCGCACAAGTTTCAATTCCAATTTGGTTCAATGTGGATCTATTTCAGTTTACACATATATCCAATCTCGCTTCTACCGGTCACCAGAGGTCATCCTGGGGCTGGAGTACTCCTCCCCCATAGACATGTGGTCCCTGGGATGCATCCTGGCTGAACTCTACACCGGATACCCCATCTTCCCAGGGGAGAACGAGGTCGAACAACTCAATTGCATCATGGAGGTAGGCATCATATAACAAGTTCCAATCGAAGTTCTTTAGAAAAAATTACGAAAAACTAATACATAAACTTGGTGCATATACGCAACAGCAGGCGCTGATCTAGGAATTTCTCGAGGGGGCCCGGCGGACTTTCAAAAAAAAATTTCTGAGCTCTCCCAAACCACTATAAAGACACAAATTTGACCAAATTTTCTGCGCCGCCGGCAAATTTTTGAAAAAAGACCAAAAAAGGCGTTTTTAGGCAGTTTTTGGAAAATTTCGCCCAAAAAATCGCTGTTTTTCGGCGCGCGCTCCTCAAAAATAGTATAGATTGGCGTCCGTCAGCAAACATATATATCTCAAAATAGCACGAAGGGGGGCCCTTTGGGTCGGCAGGGGGTCGAATCCCTGAGGGGGGGGGGCGTCCCCCCCCCCCCTCTTCTAAATCCGCTACTGCGCAACAGTCCAAAAAATCATGAAACGAACCAAAAAAAACAGTCCGATACAAAACAGTCCGGTTTAATGTCACCGGTGTATTTGTATGGGATTGTTTAGTGCAGACACGATAAATTCAGAGACATTTTTAAAGTTTCTGGTTTTAGAGTTCTGTTCTTAGAGTATAACGAAGCCTCAGAGCTGTATGTAAAGTTCTGTTAAATCACTTTTTTGCCAATCCATAATTTTTGCCAAACAATGTTTATGGTTACTAACTTATTGTGCTAGACATCAAGTTGTTTAAATGTGAAACTTGACAAATACCTGACAACCATTTTTTCAGATCTTCGGCGTGCCTCCTTCGAGCGTGCTGAAGGATGCCACACGCAAGAAAGTGTTCTTCGATTCACGCAACTCCCCCCGGTGCCTGACCAACAGCAAGGGCAAGAAGCGCAAGCCCAACAACAGGACCCTAGAACAGTCACTCAAAAACTGCACAAACCCCGATTTTGTGGACTTCGTCCGAAAGTGCCTCAAGTGAGTACACTCGCTCATCGAAAAAATCACTGCCATGTTTATGGGAAGGGTAGAAATTTTTCATGGATACTTTTAAATCAAACCGTTCGATTTTTGCTCACTAAGATCAAAAACAAATATTTTAAAACAGTATATTAACAGTCTTTGGCCTCGTATTTCTCATAAAATGACAAAAAAATTTAGATATAATCCAATTACACACCCAGTCAAGCATTCTTGATACATCACAAAAAATTAATTTTATTTTAAAACAATAGTGAAACCAGAGTAGCCGATTGCTAGCTCTACAAGTAGTCGGTTATTCTGAACACAGAAATTTTCGGCATAAAACTGAAGCAACAATGTCAGTTATTTTTTAAACAAAAACAATTCTTAAAGAAGGATAGCCGGTTGCTGTGCAAGTAGCACAGATCGAATTTTCCGACCATATTTAAAATTATTTTTCAAATTGAAGTTGTGCTCTGTATGCAATGGGATAACAACTATACAAACGTGATAAGTTAAGGAATAAAGCATAATCGACAACAGTTGTCAAAAAAAACAAATAAGCAAAAAATGAAAGAAAAAAATCAAAATGTTTCAAATTTTTTTTTCACAAAGATGTTTTTGGACTTTTTTTGCCTAGGTACCATTCAATAAAGCTTAATATTTGTCTAGAACCCTTGATAACTTATTGAATATTCTCTTTTCATTCAAGTTTCCGTATTTTCAGTTGAACCTTATCAACTGATAGTTAATTAATTGATACTAATACCTCGTTATATTCATTTAAGATGCGCATGTGTACTTCTAACCCCTAAAGGAAATGAAGTGCAAATTAAATGTAAAAATTGCGCACTTAAGTGTAATGAACGTAGTGAGTACTCTTATACAGGTCCTGCTGATTTTTTTTTCAGGATAAAGTCTTAAAATTTGTTCACGCTCAATTTTGATTTTTTTTGCGGTTTCAAGTTCAATTCATTTCTATTGTTAAAAGGAAGACAAACTCCACTATCGAACAGCAAAAGTGTAAGAGTCCCGAAAAACGTGATCGACTTCTAATTTCGAAAATGGAAATTAGTTATCAGAGTTCCCAGCGAAATAAGTTTTGCCTATTGATCCAGTTGTCTCAAATTGGGTTAACTTTAAAAAAAAAGGTCCGTCATATAATGTTCTACAAATTCAAAGAGCTCCAAGACCATCTTTTTTCCCTAGAATTTCAAAAGTTGAAGGTTTTTGAAAAAACAAGTCAATTTTTTTTAGTTTCCTTGCGTTCATTACTCTTTTCCAGCTGCCAGTTGGCTATGTTTTCCTTTTTCTTCCCTTTTTTGGCATCTGCCAGCCCAAATTGAAAAAATATAGCCCTGCACTCGATGGGTAGCAATCACTATGCAAATAAGTAATCATGTGGGTTCAACTGTTTAGGAGTAGAGTAATAAATGACATCACAGACAAAAAAAACTGGTGAATGACAAGGAGACCATAATCCAGACCATGAATTTATTAGACAAACATGAGAGACAGTAAAGCATACAAAGCAGGAGCAAGGCCCCAATTAGAAGAAAACTAGCGCATGATTAGCACATACGGGGCTTCAAATAGATCGTAGAACGTAATAGGAGCTTTCTAAAACATGTACTAAAACAGCCATATTTAATGCAATCGTGAAGATAAAAAGGGCTCATCTATCAAAGGTTTCTATTTCATGAAAATCGCCATATCTCAAAACCAAAAAGATTAGAGCAGATAAAATTTAAGGCAGATTTGCTAACCTATGTTGTCCCATGACTGCATCCCACCATAGGGTTAAGAACTTCAATTTCTGTTGAAATTTCAAGTTTGTATTTTTGACAAAACAAAGGATTTGAGCAGTCATATTTAAACGCCAGTTCTGAAACTCCTGAGTTTGTTCTGACAGCACCTCACTATAGGGTTGAGAATTTCAAGATCGTTTAGTTTTTTTTTATATCTAAGTTTTTTTTGAAAAAATTTGAAAAAAACATAGAAAAACGCCATATCTCGAAAACCAAAAGAATCTGAGCAGACATACTTGGACTCCAGATTTGAAACCCCTGAGTATCTCCAGACAGAACCCCACTATAGGGTTGAGAATTTCAAGCTTCAATAGTTTTTTATCCAAGTTTTTCGAAAAAAAACGCCATATCTCAAAAAACAAAAAAATTTCAGCAGTCATACTTGGACGCAGATTTGCAATCTCTGAAAGTAACCTGACAGAACCCCACTATAGGTTTGAGGATTTGTCGTTCGGTTAGCGTTTTTTTTTCTAAGTTTTTTGAAAAAACTATTTAAATAATAATAAAAAACGCCAACTCTCAAAAACCAAAAGGATTTGAGCAGTTATTCTTGGACGAAAGATTTGCAACCCTTGAGCTTACCCTGACATCATCCCAGTAAATCTTTGAGAAGTTTTTTTGTAGTTTTTTTACATCGAACTTTTTCGAAAAAAAAAATGCAAAAATCATAAAAAACACCCAATTAGCAAGGCACCACAATTAGAAGATAATTATTAGCCGAATAGGGACCCACTATTTGTTACAGCAGTTGGCCTTAGTTTCGTTCAATTTAAGGCAAGCAAGTTGTGAAACAATTATTGGTTTACCGCCAAAATGCCTTCAATTTGTTTGTATAGCTAGTTATTAAGTTCACTGTCTAGATCAGACCGATCTCCTTGCCATTCACCAAAAACACTTACACAAATATACATAGATGGATATATTAAGTTTTGCATTTAAGCTGGGACGCCAACGAACGCATGAATCCACAAGAAGCATTGGAGCACCCGTTTCTGTTCGAAGCACGCGAACACTACAGACGCAAGAAGCGAAAACAGAACCAGAGTCAGCTCACCAGTCGCCACTCGTCCACTTTCAAGCCCCACTCACTTCCTAGCATCACTGCACATGCGGGGAGTAGTCACAATAACATGGGTGGGGTTGGGACAGGAACTATTAACTCAAGAAACAACTACAGCAACAATCACCACTTGAGTTTATCCAGGCACAAGGCAGCGAACAACGGAGTGAAGCCAGGTAAATGCTAGATCTTCATGTGTATACCACCACATAAATACCGAATAGGTGAAAAAATGTTCAAAAAATCAACGCTCTTTAAAGAGTTATCAGCTTATTTCTTTTCAGATTTTTGAATACTGAATTTTGATTGGCTATCATAATTTTTGGACATTCGGTCCTTTAGGCATGGTGGCTTCTCCCGTAGAGCACATTCCAACGACCCACGTTTCACAGAAAGTTTCACAATAAGTGGCGGTTAAATGTGCTAGAAAATTCAAATGAAGCAAAGATATGATAGATGAATTTATTCTGCTTCACTTATAATTCATCGTCGCTTTTTGATTTTAGCACAAGATGCGAACTGCTCAAACACTCAATTAGCTCGAGTTTTTGCAATTAAGCGAAACTCTCGAGAATAGGCCTAAGGAAAAATTAAATAAACCCGCTTAGCTCATGGAGAAGATTCATTTGCTGGTCAATTCTGTATGTAAGATTTTAGGTAATTTAATATTTTTCAGTTTCCTTAATATTTCGAATTCAGTTCTGAGCTTCGTGAGATTAAAATTTTTTGAGTTTTGTAAGAACTTAGGAGCAACCAACTAATTTGATGTTCTAGATAAACAATCTACAGCCGAAATTTCGCTGCCCAAGCTGTAAACAGAATTCTCGAGATTTCAACAACAACCCCCTCTCTCTATCTCTATCTGATTTTCGCCTCACAAATGCTGCTGCTTCAATAATCTCATATCACAGAAACAAAAAGAATTAAGTTCTATTTTCATATGTTTGAATTATTTATCTCAAATTGATTAGAGCTTACAAAAATTTTAATAAACGAGTCCGAAGCTTTACTTTCTCATTCAGTTGTTTCATAAATTCTCGGCAGAGGCTGTTTCAAACTGTGTTGTAAGTTTGCAATTCCCATTCCTAATCCGACTCCAAATCCCAAAACAAGGGGCCATCTTTTGCGCTTAAAGAGCAGAGAATAAACACCTCCAACTGTCAATCCTGAGACACATTTAATCGTTGTGTCTCTGAGAGCAATGTCGAGTTTCCTGAAGGTCACGTCTTCAGACGGAACATCAACGAACACTTTGTTACTTTTAACAGAACTCATTTTCTGCCTGAAAATGAAAAATAATACATTAGAAGAATACACAAAAACCCACCTGTTCCTCAAAAAGCCAAGCATATTTTAAATTATCAATAACTGCGCGTCTGCAACGGTAAATGAACCCATTTTTGCAAAATCTTGCACCGATCGTTCGAATTAATAGTCTTTAGAATCTTCTGAGTATTCACACTAGTCACTAAACTTGAACCTGATTCTGGAAAAATTCAACTAGGTTTTCTTCAGAAGCAGAATAACGACTGAAAGTGTTCCAATATGATACCTCAGTTAATTTTCTGTGGGTTTTCTCCGAGGAAGTCTAAATTGTCTTGAAAAAAAAGAACACCCTGCAGTCTGCACCATAGTTACTAATAGAAAAACCTTAATCAATGCCACTTCAGACATTTAGTTAGTTTTGATTGGTTCGTAATAATTTTAGATGCGCTCTAATAAAAAAACATACCCAACAGACTTTTGCAAAAGAGTCAATGAACGCAAGTAAACAGAAACATAGCCAATCGAAGATTTGAAAAGAGCAATGAACGCAAGTAAACATAAAAAACACTGACTTTGTTGAAAAAACTTTCAAATTTCAAAGACAAAATAAATCGATATAAGCTCTTTGAATTTTCAAAACGATTTATGATTGGCGCTTTTTTGATGACATTAACCCAACTTGAGAAAAATGGATCAACAAGTAAAGTTTTTAATCCGCTGGAAATCTAAAAAGTGAATTCCACTTTTGAAACTAGAAATCGTTCACGAATTTTTGCGCCATTTGCACGTTCGTATTTGGAGAGGGCTATTTACGTCACTTTCAACAGATGAATTTCAATTGAACTCAAAAAGTGCATATATACTTAAGTGCATCAATATTTTAAGACTTTTTCCTGAAAAAAAAACCAGCAAGTTCTATATAAGAGGCTTCACTACATTCATTACTCTTAAAAAATACTGACTTGTTTTTTAGAAGCCCTTAAAGCTAGAACAATTTATGATTGGCTCTTTTTTGATAAAATTAACAAAATGTGAAAATACTGGATCATAAGTAAGTTTTTCATTTCGCTGAAAAATCTGAAAATTAAATTCCACTTTCAAAACTAGAAGAAAATCAAGCGTTTCGTGACCTTAACCCTTTTGCTGTTCACTAAAGGAGTTTGCCTTTTTTTAACAAAGGAAGTTAATTAAATTTGATGCGAAATCAAAAGTCAAAACGCGAATAAGTAAATTGAGCTTCAATAAATTTTAAGACTTCACCTGAAAAAAAAACAATCGCGACCTATATAAGAGTCTTAATTACGTTCAACATTCATTGACTCTTAAAAACATGTTTTAAGTGTGATTAGTTTCGGAATACTTCTAATCAAATCATTTTTTAAAAAGATTTTGCTTTAACGATTCAAAAATAATTTCGATTTCATTTTTACTCCTTTGAACTCATGAATCAACAAGGGCCTGCGGCCGACAGTTTTTCCTTTGGAAAATTGGTTGCGGGACAAAACAATATCGGAGCAGATACTCTTTTTAGAGCCAGTTTGTCCTGCACTTGAACGGCACACGAGGAATATTTTCAATTTCGAAAAATCTAATGTTTTGTAGGTCTACTAATAAAAGAAATAGGCAATAGGCTAATCCGCCGATGGTCCCACAAGGTTTTCGCAAGGTTTCAACACATCTTTCCAAAACGGGGTTGGGTCCAATAAAATATCAACAGGCGAAACAGCCATGGGTAGAATACTTTAAACATTTTGGATAAACAGCCGAGTAAAACTGAAAGTTCACTGCCAAGAAAAAAAACAACTGATTGAACTAAATAACTGACTGAACGAAACAGCAAAAGTGGCTACAGAAAAAATGTCCTGCTTCCGAGAATTTATCCAAGTGATTGATCTTTTGTTTGCACTCAAAAAGTCTGCCTTCCCAAACTAGCATTTTGCCTAAACAAAAACATTGAGCTCAGCGAGATCCAGTCTGCACTAACCTGTCAGCAGAAATTCAAAAAATGATTGGTAATTATAAAAAAAATGAAGAAAGTCGATGAAACTGATAGGGTGCCTGTTACTTATATAAAAACAAATCCATTACTGAAGATTATTTATCTGATATTATTTAAGGTTTTCACAATATTGATTCTTAACTCATTTAGCCAGTTATCAGTTTTCCCTAGTTTTTACAGAAAAATCAGTCCACGAGTCTAATGTGACGGAGATACTTTTCAAAGAAAGTCATCTAATTTATGAGAGAATGTTGAATAAACTAAATAAATAAATAGAAAAATCCCAAATTTTGTTTCTATCTGGAAATTTTATTACTCGTATTTGACGAATCGTGTGAAGAAATCGATATTAACAGCTTAATATAAAATTTTAAATAGTTTAATAATTGCAAGAGCTAAAAGACAAAGAAAAACAATAATAAATGAGCCTTGTTTCTGTCAGTCGTCGAGAAGACATAGAAAATCTACGCTGGATACAAAAGATTGTTCCAATATCGCATAAAAAGACTTAAGTACGGTAGCGTGAAGTCTGCAGAAGAGGTATGTGAGAGGTTCTTCTTGCTCATATATTGACACATATGCTAAGCGGGGCTTCGCAAAACATGCGATACCAAACAAACATAGCATTCCGAGCTAGCAGACAGGAAAATAGCAACAACAACAACATAAGCAGACAGGAACGAAGTGAAAGCCACCAAGACGAAGAAAAAAAACTGTAAAATCGTCAAAAAAACCTTAGCTACAGAAATTTGCAAAAACTTGCTTCGTATGTTGTTCAGTTCAAGTAAAAGAGTTCCAGCAACACAACTGCTGGCCTTAAATTAGTATTCAGAAACGTCTTTCAAGAGGCAACTAAGCCGACGGCACTTGGTTAAACGTCCGTCGAGTCCAATACAATAAAAATGTTGTCATGAGAAACTTTCATAAAGTTCGGAAACTCTAAATTTTGACACCCTTGGCTCTCCATAAACACACAAAACGGTGAGCATGTATGTTCCCAACAAAAGACTAAAAATAAGGTTACTAAGCCGATAAAACAAGTCGAAACCATTTAGACTGAAAGAAACTTTGAAGCAAAACAAAAAAACCAGTTATACAAAGTGTTAATAGAAGTGCAAATGACAAGATTTAATCAAAAACAATTTTAAAAATAGCTTACTGAACAAGAAAAAACGATTAGGTGGCTAAGAAACGTAAGAAGGCCAGTGATTGGTCAATAATTTTTTGAAACTGAAAATTTTTAGTTAAAACAGGTCCTAGTCGGATTCGAACATAGGCCCTTAACCTTCTCAAGCGCAATTATCATCTCTAGACCAAGTTTGACGGAGAAGCTAAAAACACATATTAATCAAACTATCAAATGATTCAAAAGATTTTGTTACTAGAAGGGAGGGGGGGGGGGGGGGTGGTGTCTGTATGGAGGGGCGGACGCCTCCCCCCAAGGATTCGACCCCTGCCGACCCAAACTTTCTAAAGGCTCCTTCGGGGCTAATATATACTAATTTTGAGGGGGAGCGCGCGCCGAAGAAATGTGATTTTTTGGTCAAAATTTTCCAAAAAGTGCTTAAAAACGCCTTTTTCCCTTCTTAAAATGTTTGTGTGAAACTTTCCCAAGGTGATATACTAACTTCTTCGTATTTTTCCAGCTACCATAGAATGGGATTAATGTTTTATGCAAAGGCAATTTTTAAATTCCTATCCTCAATTGCTTGCGAAGTTTTCTGAGGATGCAGTACTAGTTTCATCATTCAGTTCACTGCTTCTATAGAACTTCCATTGGTCACGGCTTTTTGAACGGCATTTTTGTGCTCCCAACTCAGAATGTTTGTGCGAGTTTTTCTGAAGGTGTTTTGCTCTTGGTTGTTTTTTAACAGCTGTCTTTATACTTTTTTTTGTAGATGAATTGTAATGCCTGTCGAACTTGAGAAAAAATAACCTGGGGTATATTAGAGCAGTGTGAAGCGCGAAATGTAAAGGAATTCTTTGAAACCGCTGGTCGACCAGCTCAAGTTGCTAGTCGTCTTCAATCAGAACGAAAACTTCGACAGCGCATTAAAGATCAAACGTTGAGGAAAAACTGTTACGAAGTGTTGATGGATGCCTAAAAAACTCGGTAGTCAATTCAAAATTGATCATGATAGTTACGTTGGATACAGACTTGTGTATAGAGGGACAGCAACATAGAGAAGTAAAATTGTTCTCACCGATGGTCCGAAAGGTTTTCTGCGGCCTATTGAAAATGACGCTAGTGATCTTTCGATAATTCAAAAAAGCAGGGACGCTTCTCAATTGTTTTTGATGCTGGGACCTGTTAGGTTCATTAACTCTAACTGCGAACCCAATTGCGAGTACGACTTCTCCAGTTTGGATACTTCTCTCGTACGAATCCGAACCATAAAGCCTATGCGAACCAAAAAAAGAAATTTTTGTTAAATACGGTCCTGAATTTTTCGACGTTTCAGAATCTATGTGTTCAACATGCGTAATGAAACTAACAGAAGACGCTCTATTTGAAGCGAGTTTGAATAACTTGACTCCATCAGCCCCAGAGTATCACACTCACTTTCAAACTCAACAAGTAGAAATAAATGAATTTTCTCATAAAACTATAGAGCCTGAGATTGAATTCAATGCAGAAACATCAGCCTCAAACTTAATTGGAAAAAAACGCCGGAGGCTTACAAATAAACAAAAATTCAAGCAGTATAACGAAATAGTTGGATCTTTTGACATGTACAGTGAGTTAAGTAGCAATAGTTCCACATCAGTTCCAGCCCAGGAAGGCCCAATTGATGAGCTGTTGATATCTCGCGATTGCGGAAACAAGCTGGCGGAGCCCGAGGAAAACCAAAACCAAAAAGAAATATTGGAGTCAGAGTTTTCGATTTCAGACAAACTCAATTTCCTCCACGATGTTCGAAGTCGAATTACCAGTTCCCCGCTTCCCCAAGCTGAAATACTTTGTCTTCCGTCAAACGATTCAGATTTTTCGGCAAATTGTTATATTGTACCAGACGAAAGAACTTTGTATCCAATGAGCATTCCTCTGTATACAAACTCAACTTGTAGCAAAAACAACGTTGCATTTTTAATTCGATCCTATCCTATCATAAACTGTCAGATACCGCAGTATATGATCTCTGTCAATTAATGAACTATGTTCTGCCTCAACCAAACACGCTCAATTCAGCTTACAGTTTGATAAGCAATGCGAAGAAAACTTTAGAAGACCTTACATCTAATTCAGGACTTGATAAGTCAAGCGTGAACTTTTGTATTCTGAAATTTGGCTTTCTGTTGAAGGAAATGGTCTCGAGAAATATCAAATCAATTTTAAAATATGAATCAAGAAATGTAAATGATTAGTGTGATTTTCCAGTTAGTTAGTTGACAAAATCAAGTCGCTCCAATGAGATCAATTTGGATCTAGTTCTTTCAACAGATGGAGAACTTTTGTAAACTCAAGCCCCGCCCACCAAATGTATCCAATCTGGCTCGGAATACTACAGTTGCCTGCAAAGTTACGATTGGCGAAAAAAAATTGCACTGGCTGGTTTGTTTTTAGGAAAAGGAAAACCTTTGTGGCACAAAAATTTGGCAAAGTTGAAGGACGAATGTGATCGCGAAGTGTTTGTGAGTTTACCAAACGAAAGAGAAAAGTTTGAAGTTAAGAGTTGTTCTTATAGTGGCCGATCTTATGGCGAAGCCAGATATTTTAAACATGTATCACCATAATGGCTTTTATGGTTGTACTTATTGTACTTTTCCCGATTTTACTATAGGGCGCAGTCACTGCTACTACCCAGCCAAAATTAAAGCTAAAGGAGTTGTTCGTAATTTGGAAATTAGAATCCGTGAAACGGAATTGAACGAAATCTATGTGCAAGAAGCTGAACATCAGGCGAGGATCGGGAAGTTAGAAGTCAATGTCGTTGGCTGCAAAGGAAGAAGTGCCTTTTCCGTTCTTATTGAAGGTAACTATAAATTTTCTGGGCTCTCAATTTTTCTTAACTAGTATTTGTCATGAATATATCGAGTGTCAGTATCTTTCAGTTCATTTTGATTTGTTAAGTTTAAATCAAATCATTTTGCTAGTTGTTCACCATTAAAAAACTGTATTGCCTGAAGAAAAATTCCGGTTTACAGGTCTGCCATTGGCTGCACCAGTGGATTATATGCACTGTGTTTTGTTGGGTGTCTTTGCTGGTCTCCTGTCGTGACTCTACAAACAACTTTCGAAAATTAATCGAAAAAAGGTCGATCGAATGTGTGGGTCATTGTCAGCTCCGAGGGAGTTAGTTGAGCACGGACGACAACCACGTCCTTTAGCGTACCAAGTTCACTTCAAAGCAAATGAGTATTTCAATTATCTTATATTTTTTCACCAATCCTTTTTCGTGAAAAGATTCCGTCCAACCCTTTGAGGTATGAAAGTTTGCTATAACTTTCCTTCGGAGTTCGACTTCTTTTGATCTTGCTGAGAAGCTGCTTTCAAGTTTTTGTGACAATGCAGTGGACGTTTTTGATTCCGTTAAGTGCGAGTTTGTCAACATGCTTTTTTTTCTTTGTTTATTCTGCGATGGCGTTTGAATCAACCTACTCCTTTTTAGGAAAAATAGCTTCTGGTAGACTTCAGTAAAATTATTTGCCGTAGATATCTACAAATCACTATTTGCTAAACGCTGAATTAGAATCAGACAGCACTGTTTTTTTGACACAGAAATGGTCAGGACAGAAATCTGAAATGGATCGAGAAGTAACTTTCAATAGAGATGTAATTGAAACACCAATTACAGCAAGGATGCTTTACAGCAGAACTCTATACAAAAATTGCAAAATTTTCTCAAGATGCTTCGAGGCAGCTGTGTTTTTCGACTCAGCTTGCCATGCGAGAAACTCTGCGGCGCCAAATAGTTACGTTTCGTATATGGATTGCGGTGTGAAACCATATGGACAGATTCAGTACTTCGTGGCGTTTAGTGATAGCGATTTGAAGTTTGCTTTCGTTAAAATGTTTGATGTCATATCAGAATATCTAAGCGATACTCCCGAGCTAAGGTTGACGTATTTCCTCCAGGTGGAACCCGCAACAAAAACTAAAATAGTAGACATCAGTATCTTCGAAAAACTAGCATGCATCAAAACTTCTACCGAAATTTGGCTGGCCGTTATTCGTCGTTTTCTTGATCATAAGTAACCTAGTGAAACAATTTAATCTCCTTATCTACTATAAAGATTTTCATCTTAATTGAACCTATTTCGATTGAGTATTTTGCTTCGGAGGCAGTAACTATTTGCAAAAAATTTTTAGTTGACTCCTTTCATATCATTTATGATGTGTTTCCATGAAAGTTAACTGTTCTCATTTTAAAATTTTTGAAAGTCTGCCATGGTTTTTGACCAAATTGAAACAGCTTTATTTTTTTAGTTTCACATTCTTGAAGTAATACTTCAAGCTCTTGTTTGAAAAGAAAAGACATCTTTTTAATCCACTTTCTATTTAGAGCCCATGTAAAAATATGCTGCTGTTTATCCCTTCAGGTTGTATTTTTTGAATCTTTTGCAATCAATGAAATTCTAGATTCATTGCTGAATCATTTGACAATTTTGGGTTACTTTGCAATGCTGATAAAATTACTTCCTTACAGTTTTTCCCTCTCTGCATTTCCTTGGAACAAACAATAAATTTGAGTATGATTATACCACAAAAAAGCTTTCTCTTTTTTGAAATTAAATGCCTCTACCAGTCAAAGTGTAACATAGTTTGTTGACCAACAAAAACAACATGTGCAGGATCTATGAGATTTTGACTATTTTTTACTGTCGCATCATTAAGTTTTTTTTAGCCTTGAAGTACTATCTTCAGCGCTTTTTTGAAAGAACGATTTCTGAAGTCAAGCTTCAAATATAAACCTTTTTTTAAGTCAAGCTTCAACTATAAATCGATTTATAATAATGCTGGCGTTCATCCCTCTAAGTTGATTTTTTGTTGAATCTTTTGCAATCAATGGAATTCGGGTTTCATTGCTAAATCAACTGACGAATTTGAGTTACTTTTCAATGCTGAAAAATTACCTCATCACAAATTTTCCCTCTGCATTTTTTGGAACAAACAATAAAAGTGAATATGATTAAACCACAACAAAACTTTCTCTTCTTTGAAATTAAATTACTCTACCAGTCGAACGGTAACATAGTTATTTAACTAACAAAAACACCATGTGCAGGATCTAGAAGATTTTGATTATGTTTTTACTGTCACATCTTATAATAAAATTTTTCAGCTTTGAAGTACTAACTTCAACGCTTTTTTGAAAGAATGATTTCTTAAGTCAAGCTTCTGTTATGAACCTTTTTTTAAAGTCAAGCTTCATTTATATATTTTTTCAGCCTATCTAAATCTTGAAACTTCACTACTTGTCAATTAAGGGTTTCCTTTTTTCAAAGGCAGGGTGTTTCTTTTTTTTCAAAAAAATTAGCGCATGAAATGTTTTCACCTTATTTGAAGCCTTGAAGTGCTAATTTTGGCGCTGTCTTGAACAAATCAAATTGTTCAAAACAGCGCCAAAATTATTACTTTAAGACTAGAGTAATGTTAAAACTTTTTATGCGAAAAAAAAAGAGAAAAAGGGTACACACTCACCTTAGAGATTGCGGTTTGAAATTAATTTATGTTATATAGCGTGTCTTGCTATGATAATTAATGATTGGAAATGAGGAATTGTGTTTGATAGTAATAAAGGGATGCGCGGTCTAGGCTCAATATCTTCGACTCAGGGATGTGCTTCGTGATGTCTACCCCCTTCTCTTGAGTCTAAGCTGTTTGATTTAAAAGAGTGAAGATTAATCTTTTAATTACTATCTTTTCGCTGCTTTATTGTTATGGCTCTCTCTCAATTAATGATTCAATTACCTTCTAATTGATTGTTTGCATTAAGTAAATTTGAGTTTAACACTTTGTCATTGACATATAATGGCATTGATATTTAAGTCTAATTCGCACCAATTATGGTAATTAATAATGAGTAACTAACATAGGCGTGAAGCACTATGTGACACTTACACACCTGTTGATTGTTCCCTGGCGGCTAATAACCAAGGGAGAACCAGAGTTAGCACGCACCGGGTGTAATATAGCACTGCATTAATTAGATTCGTAATATGCGTAGAGGTGCAATTGATTTGTACTTTTCAAAATAAAGGCTATAGTTATAAGTCATTGATTTACACAAATTGTTATTAATCTCTGAACTAAATTAAGTACATTCAACATGTTGAACACAGTTATAGTAGGACTCAGATATACGCAAATGCATGCCCCTAACTGTTCAGAATATATACATGATTAAAAGGATTTAGGTATAAACAAGACAAGTCAAGTCTCTGATAGGAAGTGAGACAATCCGATATCAAAGTTAATTTGGCCACGTAGTCAGTCTTATGGGTGATTTATGAATGTGAGTTCAATGAATGCCAGTATCTGGTCAAATTTGGCTTAAGCTCTCCTCTCTTCCTCTTTCGTTAAAGCTCGTTTCGTTCAAGACAACCTGTGATTCTTGTGTTCTGCTGATGTTCCCCATTGAGGAGCAGGCTGAGGTTAGTCTTGATCGGTTGGTTGGCGTTTGAAAGGCATTCAGTTCTGCTTGTGTTAGTACCATGTATTTCTCACGAAGCTTGGACCCCTCCTTTTGGAAGGCCTTCCTGTCAGATGCTGCTACTGAGAGCACCGGTCGAAGTGCGATGGTTCCATCCTGCCCTTTCAGAAACTTCGGAGTCAATCATCTGAAGATGGCAAACCGGTGGTAGAGGTATATGGCTAACGCGTGTAAAAGCAGGTTTCCAATGAAGACTGTCAGTGTTAACGTCAGAGAGATTTTTATTGGCACATACTGTTCCATTTTATCCACTAGGGTGGGTTTCAGTAATCTCATGTGATGGGCGATCGGCTTTGCAATGTCATTTAGCTGGTCTGTTTTTGTCAGGTGAGGGCTGTCTATCAGTTTCGCTTTTACTTCCCGCAGCAATTTAGCCCCGGCATCTGTTTTTGATTCATAATACGGGAGTTCTGTTAAGTCTGGCAATTCTGAAAGAAGATGCGACAAGGGGTCCGGCAAGTTCACGGTAATCCGTTTTGCTGGAAGTTTGTCACAGCTAGCGAGATCCGGCCTGATTTTTATATATTTGCTGATCAACTGAGTCCCACAGTCTATTGTTATCAGACAAATATTACAGCCTGCATGATCTTCCCGTTTGGGGGTGTTAAGCTCTTCAAGGCTGTACTCTCGTAGGGAAAAAAACGCACTGGCTGATGTGATGAGCCAAATCCCGTAGCCCAAATTCGTAGCTTTCTCCGGCGTAGGGAGAAGTATCTTTTCCGTGTCGCACACTTGCAATGCCGTCATTATTGAATGAAAATAAATTGTGGCTAGGCATGACGACTGGCCAAGATGTGTCTCCATTGTTTGATGGCAGATCCGGTATGTTGAGCTTCCCAAACAATTGGCGTACTGATCTTCTGTCAGAACTGTCGTTTCCATAGAGTCCTCTGAGATTGCCAGATATGATCATTCAGTAACCCATTTGATGGCTTCAGTTGGGTCACCTTGTGGCATAGGTATCACATGGGCCCGGTAGATCTGGAATGCTGTTTGACTCGAAGCGTACGGTATTGCGAGGTTGAGCAGAAGTCCTTCCTCAATTGTTGTGACATCGCGAAGCAGTTTCGCGTCATAGTATGAGTGGATATCGCTTGGCGGTATCGCAAGTGTCAATCGGTGATTCTCCTCCTTTTGGCTTTTGTATACTGCGTCTATGACCGACAACAAGGATTCTCGCGGAACAAGAGACATCGGTAGTCTTTGGTCCAGCAGAGTCGGTATGGAGTTTAAGACGTTTGTCTTAAAGGCATAAAGTGCGGCTTTATAGCTGGTTATATCTGCATAGATAACGTTTAGTAGTGATGCTGCTGTGTCGAAGTTGAAGTTGATCTGTTGGTTCGAGAACAGTGTTTTGTGTGCAATCTCGCAAGATGTGGAAATTGCCTTGAATTGCGTCAAATTGTTCTTCGAGTATTTTCCAGTTCCTGTTTTGGTTTTTGATGGTTTGTTGTTGAATTGCTCTAATTTCAGACAACTCGTTTGATATCGCAAAGAACTTCTCGTTACTCGATGTTTCGATTTCTGATACATAATCCGTAAGTGCCATTGAGTACTGTCCCAAAGTCTCAATGTTCTTAGCATTTTCTTGGGCCTGGTCCTGGCATGATCCGAAAATTCCCATAAGTCCACATCCTCCTGAATTGCCCATCATTATACCAGAGCCAAACAGACCAATTCCGGCCATGGCCGCAATTAGTGGAGCTCCCCTGCGGGTACGTGTTGAGTCTAGTGGGTTTTTGTTGAGGAAGCGGGAAGTGTCAGTTCTAATGGCTTGGGCTTCTTGCTTTGCTGCTGCAGCCTTATCCTCGATCATGTCCAGGAGCCAGTCAAGGTTGAATGGGTCTGTCGTTGAATTGAAATTCGTGGAAAAATCTAGAGGGCACTCTATAGAGGGTGTTCGCCATTTCTCCGAAAGTTTGACGAGGTACTTCCTCATTGCTGTCTTCAGCGTGAAATTGTACTTTGGGAAAGGAATAAGGAACTGGACATTTACAAACTTTTCTGCCAAGACGATCTTACTTTCTTTGAGGAAGATTATCCCAGAAGACAGAACATCGTCGTGAGATGCCGATGTACGGCCTATTTGTAGGGTGAGGAGTAGTAATAGCATTTCCCTTCAGGAATTCGGGTAATTGTTTCTGGTTGGTGGTGACAAATTAGAGTGTGATATCAGTCACTGGGAACTCGTAGATAATTGAGTAGTTGGTTTCTTCGAGTCCGAACCACACATTCGATTGTAGTGCAAAGATCGTACTATTGAGTTGTTCTATCGAATCGAAATAAGTCTGAATTCTGAATGGATTGTAGCAGCTGTTGGAAATACTCGTGATGCATGAAAAAACGGTCATTCGTGGTTATTGTAAGTTATGAATCGTTAAGAACGTTTGGATTTGTGATTAAGTGGGAGGGACCGTTGTGACATTTACTTTGAATCGAGTAAACAGGATGTTTACGCTGCGTTCCAAGTTGGGATTGATCATGGCACTTGCTAAGCGAAATGACCAAATTGGTCATTTGTTCAACGCTTGTTGAATTGGGGATTTGTTTGTTGACGCATTATACCTTCGTTTTGAAGATTTTGTTTGACAATTTATAAGTTCATGATGTTGGTGTCTCAGTTATTGAATATGAGAGTAGTAGATATCGCCAGATATATGGACAATAAGCTGCCTCGGATTGAAGACGGAATCGACAATGAGGTCGCAGATGTATTGGGGGACTCCGAGGCCGAGTTGCGTGCTATTGTTGTTTCCCTTGAGGACAATATGGTGGATTATGTGCCACCTTTTGCGATCGCTGGGCTGTCGGTTGTGTCGTTCTTTGCGGATCTAAATGCCGCCTTTGTTGATGCTGTTCGACCTGTGGCTGCTCCCGAGCTAATGCTGCAATTGGGTGCTTTCCTTGAACAGGAAAGAGATTTATGATGTTCATTCGAGGCGAAATGTATAAATGTGTAAATATTAATTAATCGTTTCATGAATAATCGTCTTTTGTTTTGTAACGTAGATGTGGGGCAATTGTTCGGGAAAAGCACAGTTCGTGTGCCAGTAGCAACTCTTTTTTTTCACAAATAAAAGGCCATAAGCAAGTGCCAGAAGCAACTAACTTTTTTCAAAGGCCATAAGCAAGTGCCAGAGCACCCCAGGTAAGCCCGCGGCCTGTTCCCCGCGGGTGGACATAACTACAAATTAGGGGTTAATTTATGTCCAATTTTTCATTTTTTGTGACTGGGGCCTATTGGGCTTCAAATATTTTTGTACATGGTGTCCACTTGTTAATAAGATATTAACATCAATCTTCTGTGTTTTAGCTTTTTAATTTCTGTTTTTCTTTGAGTGAGTAGCGCAGGTAAAGTGACGCGTTGTGTTAATTTTGAATGGATGTACGAGTGTATATAATATTTTCAGTTGATAATGTGTTCTCCTCTGCCCTGGGGCAAGTTTGTTTTATTCTGCTGCCAGAATGGCAGCTATATACAGTTTGCGGGAAGTCGGACCTGGTCGGAGCGTTCTCCACTGTGCCCGTCCTTGTCGGAAGAGGACCCCAATGAAGACTCCAGCCGTGTGATGTTGGTGGTTCTGAATGTACTCTTTTGTGTACTGTGGCTGTCGTGTGTGGCTGCAATGATTGTGAGACGACAGTGAACATGTGCTTTGTTTAATGACTACTTGTTTTAGAACTTCTTAGACTTTATTATTAATTTTAGTTGTGTTACTTTGGTACTTTAGTTTTTTTAGTTGTATACTTTAATTCAAACTCGTACCTTTTAGCAGTGTTTTTCATAAGATCAATGGTGAGTGCTCAATCGGTTTTTTGTTCTAGATTTTCGGAGTTTGGGTAAAGTATGTCATGGATCGCTTAACTGTTTTCATCGCTTCCGTGAATAATATGCGTTTAAATAGAATTGTAGCTTTACACTTTTCTACGGAGTATTTAGAAGCAGGTCTGCTTTTTCGAACTGAATTTTCGCATTTTAATGCCGTTGTTAATTTTTCAGATGTGAGATGAAACGACGTACTAGTATCGGCGATGGTGGCTCGTCTAAGCGGAGGACGCGCTCTGTGGGGGTGACTGGTCAGCCTGATATCCATGCAGTTGGCGAATTTGTGAAAGACGTCCCCCAAGTTATGTGCCTCGATTCATTGGAGGGGTTGGATCGTGAAAGGCCCGCCCTGCTTCGCCAGTTTATCGCAGTCGAGTATAGGAACAAAAACTATCGAGTAAGTAGAGAGTTTGGGCGTTATTGTTGTTTCGCTTGGCTTGCTGGATCGACGATGTTGGGTTTAAATAATTTTAAATGAGCTCATTTTTCAGCGCCTTCTGAATGGGTTAGTGTATGCAGACCGTGTCCTGCGTAGCTTTAAGGAAAATGAGACTCGCCTTGGTCCCATGGGTGCCGTGACCCATATGGATCTTGTTCCAAAAGATGTTGACGTGACGAAGGACTTTGTAAACTTCTGGGCCCCCGAAGGGGCACAAGTATCAGCTCACGGATATGGCTACTTGATGGTGACAGAAGGGGAGAATTTTAGTCGTTGGCATAGTGACTTTGGCGAGACATTGGACAGTCTCATAACTCTGTATGGCTGTGGGAGGAAGATCTGGTTCTTCGTAAAGCCTGGTTTGTTTGCCCAGCAGCTGGAGGCCGAATATGCAACTGCTGAGGCATTTATTGGGTGTCTAAACAAGTATGGACAGAACTTAGTATGTTGCACCCAAGAGGTCGGCGACTCGGTTTATCTGCCACATGGGTGGATTCATTGTGTGGTGACTCTTGGCAATGTAGCTGGCTGTGCTTCACTGCTGTCGGTTGGCTTAAGAGTTGACTTAATCGCATATCAATGATATTGCACTTTATTTGAGCTCTTATACAATTGAATTTATTTTCGGATGCGTGTTGTTAGTCAGTCCGACGTCCCCTGATGTTATTGAAAACGGAGATTGCAAACTTTAATTCAAAGTTGATTCGCCTGGTTTTGGTGGCTGAATATATTTTTGTGTTCTCAATCAATATTGACCAGATTAGCATCTAACATACCATGAACTTTACTTTACATCGCGCTATTTATAAATATCATCATCACGCCACTAATCAAAGGTCAATGTCTTTACTTACGAAGGTGAATGTTAAAGTTCATGTATGTTACAATTTAGTCATCATATCTTGTTTATTTTTGCAGATGAACATCTTGTTTATTGGGGACAGTAATTTGCGGAATGCAAAAAGTTCTGGAGACAAATCCAAGACTAAATCCTTTCAAGTAAGTTGTCATTTGATTTAAACTGATAAAGCAATCGTGGAATAAATTTTTTGTTTAGTCCAACATACGATGGTGTTGGAGGCCGAGGGACTTGGCATCTAAGATTCATGGTACCAGTTGCGAACAATTATAGTCATGTCTTTGTAATGTGCGGAAACAATGACCTAAAGGGATCTAATCGTGAACAAATCTTTCACAATTATCAGCAGTTTGTTGATGCACTGAATGAAAATATTGTTGTCCGGATTGTAGGAATGTTTCCTCGCTTGGACTATAACGCCCAAAAAGTCACCGAGTTCAATCACGCGTTGGCCGCACGATTTGGTAATATTTATAAATCTCCGAAAGCTGTTCAGTGGAGAGATTTTAACCCTATTGACCCCGCTTATCTGCTACCGAGAAGCATTGAGCATTTAGCCAGGCTTTGCCTGAGTCTGTGTGCTGAATATTTTGGCAATCTTTGATTGGGTAAACGTATTTGTTAAACACATTTCACGTTTTTCAAAGATCTGTTTCCTACTTTTGAACTAAGTTATATAAAGACTTTTTAGGAACTCAGTTATATAAGTTATATAAAGACTTTTTGTAACAGAGTTCGATTGGGGGTGTTACTGTGACGGGGGAGTCGGTTGGGTGGTGTGCTGTTAGTTGGGGGGTTTTACTAAGACAGGGGGTCGGTTGGAGGGCGAAGGGGGCAATACTGTGAAGGAGGAGTTGGAGGGATGCGCGCTTTTGGTTAGGTTGGTTTGGTTTATTTCTGTTCCTTTCTTCGATCCCCGTCACAGTTATGCCGCCCCCAACCCTCAATCGAAGTTAAACCTCACCCACAGCCGACTCCACGTCACAGTAGCGCTACTAAGACAGAAAACGGAGGGGTGCGTGATGTGGATTTGGTTTGGGGAGGTGCGTAACTGTGACTGGGGGTCGTTTGCAGGGGGGGGGGGGAGGGGGGCTGGCGTTAAGTTAATTATGGTTGGTTAGGGGGGCGTTACTGTGGGTGGGATGTGCGTTGGTTGTCACCCCCATCCACGACCGACTCCCATCTCGTAACAGCATTATGCCCCACAACCGACGCCTCCGTCACCGTAGCGTTACTGAGACAGAGGAGTTGCTGTCGCGCGTGTTGTGGCCGCCCTTTCCCAAACCGACTCCCAACCCGTCACTGTATGGCCCTACCCAGCCGACTCCTCCGTCACAGTACCGTTACTGAGACAGGGGAGTCGGTGGTGTAGAGCGTGATGTCGGTTTGGTTGGGGGAGGTGGGTAACTTCGACTTGGTATCGGTTGGGAGGGGAGCTCAGTT